>NC_133781.1:32911493-33005038 GCF_003597395.2 Chelonoidis abingdonii
GGGGGGGGGGGGGAGGAAAAGTTGTTCCCTTGTATATCAAAGATAGATAAACTTGCACGAAGGTTGAAATAGAAGTGGGAGGTAGACCTGTTGAAAGCCTCTGGGTAAGGATAAAAGGGGTAAAAAAGCACGGATGATGTCATGATAGGGATCTATCATAGAATGTCTAACCAGGAAGAAGAGGTGGATAAGGCTTTTTTTAAAAAAACAACAACTAAGAAATCATCCAAAGCACAGGACTTGGTGGTGGTGGGGACTTCAACTACCCAGATATCCGCGGGGAAAATAATACAGAAAGGCATATATTGTCCAACAAGCTATTGGAATTCACTGGAGACAACTTTTTTGTTGCAGAGGGTGGAGAAAGCAATTGGGGGAAAAAAGGCTGTTCTAGATTTGATTCTGACAAATAGGGAGGAACTGATTTAGAATCTGAAGGTGAAAGGCAGCTTGGGTGAAAGTAATCATGAAATAAGAGCTCATGATTTTAAGGAATGGTAGAAGGGGAAAAAAAAAAAAAGCAAAAAAGACAGACAGACAGTGGACTTCAAGAACTCAAAGAATTAGTAGGTAAGGTCCCATGGGAAGCAAGTCAGGGGGAAGCGGGGGGAAAAACATTCAGGAGAGTTGGCAGTTTTCAAAGAGACATTATTGAGGGCACAAGAGCAAACTATTCCAATGCACAGGAAAGAGGAAGTATGGTAAGAGACAACCCTGGCTTAAACTGGAGATCTTCAACATCCTAAAACTCATAAGTCATACAAGAAGTGGAAGCTAAGTCAAATTACAAAGGACGAATATTAAAAAAAACCAACAACAACAACAAAAAAAAAACCCACACAACCATGAAGAGAGAATTAGAAAGGCCAGGGCACAAAATGAGAAACTACATAAAGCATAACAAAGAAATATTTTACAAAATACATTAGAAGCAAGAGGGCAATGAGGACAAGGTAGGTCCATTGAGGAAGGAAAAACAATGACAGAAAATGTAGCAATGTCTGAAATAATAAATGTCTTTTTTGTTTCAGTTTTCATCAAAAAAGGTTAGCAGTGATCGAACGACTAACATAGTGAACATCAGGGTAAATGGGATAGGATCTGAGACTAAAAGAGGGAAAGAAGAAGTTAAGAATTACTTATACAAGTTAGACATCATCAAGTCAGCAGGGCCAGATGAGCTCCTTAAGTATTCTACGATGTAACTGTCTGAAGAGAACTCTGAGCCATTAGCAATTATCTTTTGGAAGTCACGGAGAATGAGAGAGATCCCAGAGGGCTAGAAAATGGCAAATATAGTGCTGACCTATAAAGGAGTAATATCGACAACCCAGAGAATTATAGACCAATCAGCTGAACTTGGACACCAGGAAAGATAATGGAGCAAAACAACAAAACAAAAAAATCAATTTGTAAGTACCTAGAAGTTAAGGTGAAAAGTAACAGTCAACATGGATTTGTCATCAACAAATCACGTCAGATCAACCTAATATCCTTCTTTGACAACCCTTGTGCATAAGAGGACATCAGTAGATGTGGTATATCTTGACTTTAGTAAGGCTTTTGGTATGGTCTTACATGATCTTCTCATAAACAAACTTGGGAAAGATCGCCTAGATGAACCTGCTTTAAGGTCCAGCATAGTTATAAATGGTTCACAGTCCAACAGTAGGGGCATATGGAGTGTGTCCCAAAAGTATCTGTCCTGCATCTGGTTCTATTCAATATCTTCATCAGCGATTTAGATAATGTCATAGAGAGTATGTTTATAAACGCTGTGGATGATACCAAGAAGGGAGTAGTTGCAAGCGCTTTGGCGGACAGGATTAAAATTCAAAATGTTCGTGAAAAACTGGGAAAATGGCCTGAAAGAAATAGGATGAAATTCAATAAGCAATGTAGTACACTTAGGAAAGAATAATCAATTGCACAGAACACAAATGGAAAATGCCTGAGGCCTGGTCTACACTATGCGTTTAAACAGAATTTAACAGCGTTAAACCCATTTAACCCTGCACCCGTCCACACAATGAGGCCCTTTATGTCGATATAAAGGGCTCTTTAAACAGGTTTCTGTACTCCTCCCCGACGAGAGGAGTAGCGCTGAAATCGGTATTGCCATGTCGGATGAGGGTTAGCTGTGCCTGCAAATTGACGGTAATTAGGCTTTCCGGAGGCGTATCCCACAGCTGCACTCATTTACCTGCTGTGGGCCCCCTGACTCTGAAAGCCACGATCAGATGCACTGGAATAGTAACCAGAAACCAACTTTTAATTATTGCTGTTGGCCAGCACCGGCGCTACCAAGCAAGGACCCCGCCGATCATCAGCAGCAGGTAACAATGGGTCTCCCTGAAATTGAAAAAGAGCTCCAGCATGGATCCGCACGTTGAGAGTATGTGGCTCTGATCGTATATGAGGGGAGAGATTTTCTGTGCAAAAACGAACTCCCGTTCAAAAGATACATGAAAAACAATTTGAAAAAATTTCCAATGCCCATGATGCAGAGAGGCCACCAGGGACTCAGTAACAGTGCGTTGTGAAAGTTTAAAGGCGAACCAAGCCTACCAGAAAACCAAAGCAGCAAATGACAGGTCTGGGGCAGGCTGAAAACTAGCCGCTTCTACGCTGAGTTGCAATGCAATCCTAGGGGGGGTCCGCCACCAGTTCCCCACCCCTGTCCGTGGATTCCAAGGTGGGGTCGAACTCAGCCATGCCTGAAGATTGCGGAACGGGGAAGATGAGGAGGAAGACGGGGACGAGCTTGTCAGAGCACAAAGCATTCTGTTTCTCCCCAAGAGCCAGGAGCTTTTTTCCTCACCCAGATGGAAATGAACCTCTCCAGTCCTCCCAAGCCACTACCAGACAACTGAAGCCATCAGACGACCTCTGGTGAGTGTACTTTGTAAAATTAAAATATGGTTAAAAGCAAGCGTTTTTTAATGATTATTTGGTAAGAACTTTGGATGCATTCGCGGCCAGTACAGTTATTGGAAAAGTCTGTTAACATGTCTGGGGATGGAGCGGAAATCCTCCAGGGACTCCATGAAGCCTCCTGGAGGTACTCCAAAAGCCTTTGCAGAAGTGTTCTGGGCAGGGCAGCCTTATTCCGCCTCCATGGTGACACTTGACCCGCCATATCATGTACAGTAATTGCGTATCATTTGCATGACAAGCCTTAGCTGGGTATGGTCCCGGTGATTGCTTGCATTCAAGCAACATCGCTTACTCTCGCCGTGGTTATCCTCAGGGAGAGTTATCGTTCACGTAACCTAGTTGAAATTCAGAATTTAATTAAGGGACAGACAGGCCATTCCTACTGGCGTTTGCCTGTTGCTTAAAAGAAATCCTTCCTTGCAGGTAGCCAGCTGGGGGGGGGGAAAGGAAACAGCGCTGAGCTTTTTTGCGTTGGCTAGCAGTGATCTTCCATACCAGCCACATGGTGGGGACGGGTAAAGCGATCATCCCAGAGAATTGGATGAGGGTGGTGGTTTCTGCGTGCTGCTTAACAGAGAGAAGCAGCACTGAATGGTTTGCTTGGTATTGGGAAAGGAGGGCACTGTGTATATGAAGGCTACAGAGACGAAAGACATGGCTTACCATGGACGCATGCAAGATGAATCTGCTGGCCGGACCTGTGTCTGCGAGATCTCTAACACAGAACGCAGGCACTCAATATTAAGATGCAATATGTGACTTGTAGTGAAATCACACGTCTATTAAGGTGAATGTGGTTACTAGATTGTCCGGTGAAAGAGTATAAGCATGTGTTCTTAAATTATCTTTAAATACTTCTCCCTTTTTTCCTCCCGCCATGCAGCTGCAAATTTTCAAACTCCCTACTCTCTCAGTAGGCTCTCTCAGATAAGATGGCAGAAAAAAAAAAAAAAAGACGCAAGACGAAATGTTCTCTGGAGATTCGTGGAAGTGACCTGCAATGAAAGAGCTCATCTGAATGAGTGGAAGGACGTGGTATCAAATTACAGGAAAGATGCCAGTGAATTGAGGGAGAGGAGGGACCAACGTGAGTACAGGAGGGACGCTTCAGATGAGACGTGGCGGCAGGAAGATCAGAGGTGTAGGCAGGAAGATCGTGGTGGTGGGATGAATGCTGGGGCTGCTGCGTGATCAAACTGACATCCTCGGATGTCTGGTGGACCTTCAGAACAGCAGAGCAATAACACAAGTGCACACTGCAGCCCCTGTGTAACCTCCCTGACCATGTTCCATATCCCCTCACCCAGAATGTGTAAGAACGCATGGGGGAAGGCTTCGTTCACCGCCCTATTCCACCCCATGGACAGCCCACCAAAAGGCTGTCATTACTTTGAAATTTTTTAGTGGCCTTTTCCTTCCATATCCCTCCCTCCCAAACCACACTCAGGCTACCTTGTCAGTCTCTCTCCCTCTTTTATAATGAATTAATAAATAATACATGATTTTTAAACGATAGTGACTATTTCCTTGAAAGCTAGCTGTAATCGAAGCGGAAGGTGTGTTGCTTACAGGGAAATGAGTCAATCAAGGGGGACGTTCATCAAAGGGAAAACACAGCAATCAGACTGTACCCTGGCCCCTTGATAGAAACTCAATTTTCAAAGCTTCTCTGATGCGCACTGCTTCAGGTGCCGCTCTTCTAATCGCCCTTGTGTCTGGCTGTGCCATAATCAGCAGCCAAGTGATTTTGCCTCAGCTCCCACCCCAACGCCAGAAAAGGTCTCCCCTTACTCTCACAAGAGATTGTGGAGCACACAGCAAGCAGCAATAACAAGTGGGACATTGATGTTTGGCTGAGGCAAGAGCGAGTCAGTAATGTGCGCCAGCGTGCCTTTAAACGGCCAAATGCACATTCTACCACCATTCGCACTTGCTCAGCCTGTAGCTGGTTGAACAACTCCTGACTACTGTCCTGGCTGCCTGTATATGGCTTCAATAAGCCATGGCATCAAGGGGTAGGCTGGGTCCCCCAGGATAACACACAGGCATTTCAAACATCCCCAACTGTTATTTCTGGTCTGGGAAGTTTTTCCTTGCTGGAGCCGTTAAACAGAGTAGTTTCCTGAAGACCAAAGCGTCAGAATCTTTCCTGGCCATCCCACTTGGAATGTTGGTGAAATGTCCCTTGTGATCCACCAAGTGTTTTCAGCACCATTGAAAAGTACCCTTTTGTGTTACGTACTGGTGCCCTGGTGCTCCATGCCAAGATAGGGATATGGTTTCCATCTATCGCCCCACCACAGTTAGCGGATGGCTTTGCTGCAATGGATTCCCTATGACCTGCACATTTCCCAGAATCACTACCTTTCGTAGCAGCAGCTTAATGATTGCTTTGGGCTACTTGCATCAACCGCAGCCCCCACAGTAGATTTTCCCACCCAAATTGAATTCCCACTGACCGGTAGCTGTCTGGCGTTGCAAAGCTTTCCAGAGGGCTATTGCCACTCACTTCTCAGCTGTGAGGGCTGCTCTCATCTTGGTACTCTGGCGTTTCAGGCAGGGGAAAGCAAGTCACAAAGTTCCATAAGGTGCCCTTATGCATGCGAAAGTTTCGCAGCCACTGGGAATTGTCCAAACCTGCAAAACTATGCAGTCCCCACTAGTCTGTTGCTTGTTTCCCAGGCCCAAAATCGGCATTCAATGCTAGAACCTGCCCCATCACCATCAGGTCTCCAAAGCGCAGGGGCCCGTGGTTTGAGAGAATTTCTGTGTCCATGTCTCATCACTCTGTTGCCACGCTGCCGTAGCCGCTTCCTCCTCACCTGGTTTGCAGGTCCTGTTCAGCATAGACGCACGAGAATGCGTGAGGTGTTACAATGTCCGTGATTGCAGTCTTGAGCTGAGCAGGGTCCATGCTTGCTGTGCTATGGCGTTTGCACAGGTTCACCCAGGAAAAAAAGGGCGAATATTTGTCCTGCTGCTTTCACAAAAGGGAGGGCTGAGGCTATACCCAGAACCACCAGCAACAATGTTTTTTGCCCCATCAGGCACTGGGATCTCAACCCAGAATTCCAAGGGGCGGGGGAGACTGCAGGAACTATGGGATAGCTACCCACAGTGCAACGCTCCGGAAAAAATCGACACTACCATCGGTACATGGACGCACACTGCCGAATTAATGTGCTTACTGTGGCCGGGTGCACTTGACTTTATACAATCTGTTTTAAAAAAACAGTTTCTGTAAAATTGGAATAATCCCATATTGTGTAGACGTACCCTAAGAAAGAGTACTGTTAAAAGGGATTGGGGAGTTATTGTGGTTAACAAACTAAATCTGAGTCAACAATGTAATACTGTAGGAAAAAAGCGAACATCATTCTGGGATGTATTAGCAGGTGTAAGCCAAACACAAGTAGTAATTCTTCCACTCTACTCTGCACTCATTAGGCCCCAGATGGAGTACTGTGTCCAGTTCTGGGTACCAGACTTTGGGAAATATGTGGACAAATTGGAGAAAGTCCAGAGGAGAGTAACAAAACTAATTAAAAAAGTCTAAAATACATGATCTACAAGAAAGAAAAGAAAAGAAAAAGGATTCCAAAATTTGGGTTGGTTTAGTCTGGAGAAGAAAAGACCGAAGAGGGACATAACAGTCCCTGGGGTTCAATTGGAGCAAGGGAGATTTAACTGTAACAGCAGTTAAGCACTGGAATAAGTTACGTAGCGAGGTTATGGAATCCCCATCATTGGAGGTTTTTAAGAACAGCTTAGACAAACACCTGTCAGGAATGGTCCAGATAATATTTAATCCTGTCTCAGTGCAGGGGATAGGTCTAGATGACCCATCAAGGACCCTTCCAGTCCTACATTTCTATGATTCTATGCTGATTGACAATCCACAAAGTACAAAGGGAGTGTGTGCGCGTGTGCATGAGCCAGAGAACACGGTGGGAGGAGAGAGCTCTGAGCATTCACGCTTCTCCAGAGAAGTGTATGAGCTATCTTGGTATTAATTTTCTTCTGGTTGTTGATGGAGTGGGCATTATCTGTAGAAGAGGCCCTGCATTGTTACCTGGGATCCCATCATGCTGTCGCTGCTCACAGATGCGCTCCATGGTAGAGTTGGCAAAACCATAGTTACTCTGCCCAACATTTCCTCTTCCACAGCTTATAGAGGAGAAAGCAACAAAATAATCCAGGTCTGGACACTTTTCACGACTCACCCTAGGAACAGAATAGAAGAAAATGATACTAATTAACAACTTGTTTTAAAAGGATCCCTCCTCTCTCATGACAGTAACAAGTTGAGACTTTTCTGAATGTTATGGGCCTCCAGCCCCATTTAAACACTCCACGTTTATCCCTCCTATGACACCTACCAGTCTAGATGAAGGGTGCCTGCATACTTGGGTTTGCAGACATCATGGAAGAATTCTGGAGACTGATTTTCTAGCATAGCATCTTTAAGGACCTGCAGGAGATAGAAGCAGCAATGTCAACATCTCTCCAGTCTCTGCTCAGGGAGAGTCTAACCATGTTGCAATTTCACCCTCAAAAATATGCACAAACAGATTCTCCATTAAGTTCTGGAACAAGAGACCCAGCCAAGAGCTCCCAGAAACATGTGTTCCGAATATTCCTCTGTACAGAAGAGGGCCTCATCTTCCCTGATTGAACTAACCTCATTATCTCTAGACTGATTCTTGTCTGCATATTTATACCTGCCTCTGGAAATTTCCATTACATGTGTCTGACGAAGTGGGTATTCGCCCACGAAAGTTTATGCTCCAATACATCTGTTCGTCTATAAGGTGTCATAGGACTCTACTGCTTTTTACAGATCCAGACTAACATAGCTACCCCTCTGATGCTCTGTACAGAGATGCTGGAGAAGCACAGAAAGGGAATACCATGTACTTTTTACATGTTTAAGCTGAAATATTAAGAACAAGAGAATCTCTCAGCTGAAGATGGTAAGGCCCGACCAGCCTCAACAAGAAGTCTTCATTTTGTCCTGGTCTCTCCAGGACTCCTACTGTGATGGTCTTCCTTAACTAGAAAGTGCAGGATAGGCCTTTTTTGGGCCCCAAGGGTCACTAGAAGCTGAACATACTGTCTCTGTAGTGCTACTAGCCTGGGGAACAAGAGATCAGACTGAGGAAGTGAAAGGACAAGAAATTCATGTTACCAAGCCTATCCAGGCCAACTGCACTTTGAAAGACAAAAAGGTTGCCTGAGCTGTCCCCCTGGTGACTTGGCCCCATATGATCAATGCAGAAAGCACTTTTGCAGGTGCTCTGTCCTTTGAGTCCCAAGCATTTTTGTCACTCACCATTGCCAAGTTGAAGATGCCCCCAACTGGTCCAAGCAGTGAAGCTTCTTCTATCAAGTGCTGTGTTCCTTCTAAAGTGCCAACATCACTAGTGGACACCAGGACCTGGACTCCCATCTCCTTCCATCCTCTGACTCGTTTAGCTTGGTAACCTGCAAAAAAAGAGTCTAGTTTGAGATTCATTATTCCAGACACCCTATGCCCTGGTGAAGCTCCGCTTCCTGCACTTCTCAGTTATGTACTCAGTTCATACTTGCCCTAAGACAAACAGCAACATTTAAACTAAAGCATTAGAACTTTGTCTTGTGGTTGCAGACTGATTCAATGTTCACTAATGGTTAGACAGACGACAGACTCATAGTTCTTTTCCCCAACTGCCATCAGTTCACAATGTGACCCAAGACACATAACTTGGTGCTCCTGTATCCCTATCTTTAAGATGAAGACAATACTCCCTCTTTTAAATGCTGAGTATGTTGGATGGAGATGGTATTTAAAATGTGTGATGTTTTTCTTGTGGTATAGTGTAGCCATAGCTCACATGAAATAAGCTCCCTAAAAAAGGAAGAATCTAGTGACTTTTACTGTGGTCTTAGCATGAAAATTCTTCCATGTTTCAGGTCTGGACCTACTGGTAACAGTGTGTGCTCTTTCTTTAGCCAAGACTGTAGATTTGACTGTATATAGAGCTAAAAACATGTCTGGTGCTTTGCAGACATAAGATGATAAGGTCCCATAAAGGCGAGGCTTTGAAAAGGAGAGAATGAAGGCCAGGGGTAGAGAGTTCTACTGGATAGGCAGAGGGAGCCATATGAAAGATGACATGGAGAGGACAGTGAGAGAAGGAAATGAAGGAGGAGTCGTGAACAAAGGATGAGAAGAGAGGTAGGCAGGAACAGAATTATATATGATCTCGAAAGCAGGGACAAAGTTTGCTGCAGCAAGTGAAGGGATTTGAAGAGGGGATGAACATGATCAGATCAGCAGGCACGGTGGATTATTTTCATAGAAGCACTTTGGACAGATCAGGAAAAAGAAGGCAAGAGTGAAGGAGGTGGAAGAAAGAAAAAGGGTGCAGTAACTAAGGCGAGAGATGAAAAGCTGGACAAGATTTAAGGCAGTGGAATAAAAAGGAATAGATAAGATTTTGGGATGCAGAAGTTGGCAGCAGCTAGCAACATCAAAGTTGGAGGACTGAGGCAGGGAGTCAAATGCCACCAAGCTTTGCATGCCAGCAGAACATGCATGATAGCGGATTTGCCAATGGAAATAGAAAAAGTAGTAGTTTTTCCCATGTTGAGCCTGAGTTGGTGTCCGGACAGACAAACATAGGTCAAAGATAATTGTGGATGAGGCAGTGAGGCAGATCTGAGTCATTTAATTAATAGGTAATGTCACACAGGGCTATGAGCTAGAGGGGAAAAAAAGACCAATGACAGATCTCTGGGGAGAGGACAAGACAAAGAGCTTGAGGGTCACTATCCCTGAATAATGGTTGGAGAGGGAAGATGCAGAGTCTTTGAAACTAAGAGGATGAGAATCTCTAGGAGGAGGACAGGGAGACTTTGTAAAGGAAAAAGAGTAATTGGGGACTTGAGTAAGGACAGTTTCAGTAGAGTGGAAAGGTAGAAGCCAGATTGTACAGGGCACCCTTTTTAAGTAGATCAGAAGCAGGCTTCCTGCTAAACAACCAATGGGCCACAGGACAAATCAAGCTGCTAAAGGAGCACTCTAGGACGATAAGGCCATTGTGGAAGCTAAATTAATTCTTTGCATCGGTCTTCATGGCTGAGGATGAGAGAGAGATTCCAAAACCTGAGATTCTTTTTAGGTGACAAATCTGAGGAACTGTCCAAGATTGAGAGGTCATTAGAAGAAGTTTTAGAACAAACTGATAAACTGAATAGTAATAAGTCACCAGGACCAAACAGTATTCATCCAAGAGTTCTGAAGGAACTCAAATGTGAAATTGCAGAACTACTAACTGTAGTCTGTAACCTATCATTTAAATCAGCTTCTGTTCCAAATGACTGGAGGCTAGCTAATGTGATGCCATTTTTTAAAAAGGGCTCCAGAGGTGATCCTGGCAACTACAGGCCAGTAAGTGTGACTTCAGTACCAGACAAACTGGTTGAAACTATAGTCAAGAACAAAATTGTCAGACGCCTAGATGAACATAACTTTTTGGGAAAGAGTCCACATGGTTTTTGTAAAGGGAAATCATGCCTCACCAATGGCTAGAATTTTTTGAGGGGGTCAACAAGCATCTGGACAAGGTGATCCAGTGGATATAGTGTACTTAGATTTTCAGAAAGCCTTTGACAAGGTTCCTCACCAAAGGCTCTTAAGCAAAGTAAGCTGTCATGGGATAAGAGGGAAGGTCCTCTCACGGATTGGTAACTGGTTAAAATACAGGAAACAAAGGGTAGGAATAAATGGTCCTTTTCAGAACGGAGAGAGGTAAATAGTGGGTGTCCCTCAGGGGTCCGTACTGGGACCAGTCCTATTCATCATATTCATAAATGATCTGGAAAAAAGGGGTAAACAGTGAGGTGGCAACATTTGCAGATGATACAAAATTACTAAAGATAGTTAAGACCCAGGCAGACTGGAAAAAACTATAAAAGGATCTCACAAAACTGGATGACTGAGCAACAAATGGCAGATGAAATTTAATGCTGATAAATGCAAAGTAATGCACATTGGAAAACATAATCCCAACTGTACATATAAAACGATGAGGTCTAAATTAGCTGTTTCCACTCAGGAAAGAGATGTTGGTGTCATTGTGGATAGTTCTCTGGAAACAAAACTCAATGGAAAAGTGGCAGTCAAAAAAGTGAACAGAATGTTGGGAATCATTAAGAAAGGGCTAGATAATAAGACAGAAAATATCATGTTGCCTCTATATAAATCCATGGTATACTCACATCTTGAATACTGCATGCAGATGTGGTCGTCCCATCTCAAAAAAAGATATATTGGAATTGGAAAAGGTTCGGAAAAGGGCAACAAAAATGATTAGGGGTATGGAACAGCTTCCGTATTAGAAGAGATTAATAGGACTGAGACTTTTCAGCTTGGAAAAAAGAGACGACTAATCGGGGATATGATTGAGATCTATAAAATCATGACTGGTGTGGAGAAAGTAAATAAGGAAGTGTTATTTACTCCTTTTCATAATACAAGAACTAGGGGTCACCAAATGAAAGTAATAGGCAGCAGGTTTAAAACAAATAAAAGGAAGTATTTCTTCACACAATGCACAGTCCATCTGTGTAACTTTTTGCCATAGGCTGTTGTGATGTCCAAGACTACAAAAGGGTTCAAAAAAGAACTAGATAAATTCAGTAGCTATTAGCCAAGATGGGCAGGGATGGTGTCCCTAGCCTCTGTTTGCCAGAAGTTGGGAATGGGCGACAGGGAATGGATCACTTGTTGATTACCTGTTCATTCCCTCTGGGGCACCTGGTATTGGCTACTGTTGGAAGACAGGATACTGGGCTAGATGGACTTTTGGTCTGATCCAGTATGTCTGTTTTTATGTTCTATGTAATATGCGAGAGGATGAGTGCATGTATTAACAAAGGCAGCACAGGCAGCAAAAGGAGAAAGTTCACTGAAGAAATTCAAAGGCAAAGGAAAGGCAAGAGATGATGTAGTAGATGGAAAAGGAGGTTAGGTGAAGAGATTTCTCTTGGACTACTGGAGACTCTACCACGTTTAAAGGGAGAGGGAAAAACCAGATGGGACAGTGTGGTGTTCCAGGAAACTGGATGATCAGAGGGACATGGGAACTGAGCTCTACTTTGTGCCTCAATTTTCATTTGTGGACTACAATCTGAAACATCAACCAAGGGCAAAATCATGAGACCACAACTCCTGGTCTCCATTCTCCCCACTCCTTATTTTAGGTTATCCACTTACCAGATCGTATGCCAGAACGAGAGGTCAGTACAAGCTTCTGAGCGCCTCTCTCAACCAGCCACTGAGCCAATTCCAGCCCAAAGCCGCCTAGTCCGCCTGTGATGATGTAGGACTTTGTAGGTGGGCAGGAAGTTCGTGAGATGGCAGAGAGTCTGACAGCCTCAGTCTCCCTCGCAGGAAATTCCTTCTCTTCCTCATGGACCTTCCAACAGTCAGACAACAACAACAATTAAGTAAGAGAGGAAATATGTCATAGCTCTTTGGATCCAGAACCAAGGGCTCTAGAGTATTAGATCCATCAACTGGCTGAGTTGGCAATATTGTGAGCGAAGGGGTTATTTTCCCTCACTAAATGGACAGATCCCTTCTTTCTCTCCTTCCCAGCTATGCTGCTCTAGTTAGGGAATTTCAACCTCACTACACATGGCCCGTTTTTTTGTATGCAGTTCATACTCACAGGATTCCTGGGTCAGGATGACAGATGTAAAGAAGCCATGACCTACAGGTGTGTCATTACCTTGATCATAACTTTGCCAATGTGTTTTCCTTGTGCCATGAACCTGAAGGCAGCTTCTACCTCCTCTCTGTTGAAGATCGTAGTTCTCAGGGGTTTTACCACACCATCTCTTATACCCATTTTCAGCAGGTCTGACACTTCCTCCCACTCCTGGTTTCCCTCTTCAAATATGGCATCTAGCAGTATTCCATGAAATGCTACATTCTTCAGGAAAAGCGCCATTCCTAGAGGAAGCAGCAGCGTTAGCACACCATACTGCCTCAGTTTCTTGTCAAATTAAATTTCTTAGCTTCCAAAACCATTTGTTTGTCTCCATGCTAATAAGGGATATATGAGTAAAGGGCGTAACAGTTACAAGGCAAGAGGGAAAAAGTTCATAAACTAGTTATTTTGCTAAGGGCTTGTTTTCACTACCAAGGTAAGCTGACCTAAGTTACGCTATTCCAGCTACATAAATAATGTAGCTGGAGGGGTAGATATAGCTTAGGTCAACTTACTCTGGGGTGTCTTGACTGCACTGCGTTGATGGGAGATGCTCTCCGGTCGAGACTTCTCTTACTCTCAGAGAGGTAGAGTACCAAGGTCAACCAGAGAGCACTCTGCCATAGATTTAGCGGGTCTTCACTAAACCCGCTAAATCGACCCTTGCTGCATCAATTGCATCAGCGTTGATCTCCCTGTAGTGAAGCCAAGCCCTAAGAGCTAAAATCTACTCAATTAACACTACATGAGCAAAGGTGCTCTGCAAAGAAGAGAGACTAGTTCAACAGAGACTCCACATGCTTGTAACTAATATCCTTGCCAGCGACTATACCATTTCATCAGGACAAACTATAAATGGCTGATCAGTTATCTTGAGAATAGAAGCAACTGATGAGAGCTGAACCATAGAATGTACAGAAGTAAAAGCACTATTAATCTTCCTGTCCAGCTCTACAGTGGATTCTTCCCTGTTGGACATTTTCTAGTTCTTTGTCTTGACAAGTTTTAAAAGACCCAAGCAATGGGGCTGCCACCACTTCCTGAAAGCAACTATACCACAGCCTGATATAACCCATCACCAGGAAGTTTTTCTGAACTGTTAGTCTAGGTTTCCCTTTTCCTAGTGGGTATACTCTATGCTACAGCCTTAAGTAACTCCTCTCCGTCCTCAGTTCCATCCTTGACACACACTGACACTGAACCATTTAACCAAGCTAAACAGACCATTTTTCCCCTCACATCAGTTCCTACAGCCCCATGACCACTTCAGTTGCTGTTTTTGGAGATCCAGTCAATTTGGCTTTATCTTTGTAGCAATGAGATGCCCAGAACTGAATGGAATATTCCAGGTGTAATCAACACAACAGCTCCATCACCTCCTTGCTCTGTGATGTCTTTGCGATGCAGCCCAAAATTTCATCATCTTTTTGTTGCCTTATCATATTACTAACCTATGTCAAGGCTCTTTTTGCATTACAGCTTCCCTCCCACTGGAGTAGCAGCATTTGATTCCCACTCACCCCAGACGTATTAGCTTCATTTTTCCAAGCTGAATCACATTGTTATTTTCTGCCATGTTTCTAATGTCTCTAGGTCCCTTTGGATAATTTTCCTGTCCTTACTTGTGTTTGCAGTGCCTCCTAATTTAACATCGGTAAGTTTCATTAACACGTTACTTACAGTTTATAATGATCTTCAAGATAATTAAGGATGATGTTAAGACTTGACCTAACACATATACACCAACTCTGTCCTAGTTATAAACCTGTTTTTCATTGTTAGTATTGCAGTAATGCCTAGAGGGCCCTGATTGGGGCTCATTGTGGTAGGCCCTGTACAAATATGTGGTGAATAAAAAGGTCCCTGCCCTAAAGAGCTTACAATCCAAATAGAATGATGAGAGGTAAATGGATACAAACATACAGGGGAGGCACACTGTACAGAGATAATTAGGACTGTGTAATAAGCAGTGGTCATATCACACTAGCGGCCTAACCACTGTCAAGTGTTTTGTAGGCATTATGGCATAGGTTTGTTTTAAAAAGAGGATAACTTTGTGGCTTTACACATATTTATGATGAGCTTCTCCCATGCAAGGATCACAGCACAGGAGTTTTCATGAAGGTACTTGTTGGAAAAAATAGATAAATGATCAGTGATGAATGTATCATTGCAAAGTTCATGGTTTTGCTTGCCACACACACACACCCCCCTTTTAAAGCTCTGACAATGTTCATATTGTGAGATATGGATATAGTCTAGCTAAGACTAGATGTTTCCTGATGCCATATATATCTTACCAAGTGGGCTGTTGTTAGACAGATCATATTTGCCTATTTCCAAGAAGCGTCCATGTCTAGCAAGGCAACGGAGACTGGCCTGGAGCTTTTCTTCTGCCAGGGAGTTTAATACCAGGTTGACCCCTACAAGAAAGCAGTAACAGTATTTAGCATAATCTTTCCTGGCAGAGAATCGGACTCTCTCAGTGACTTTTCCTTATCTATACAACCAGTTCTAGCCATGATCTTTCTAACTCTGCAACCCTTCTGGCATCCACTATTCCTTTCACTCACCTTTTCCATTGGTGACCCGCAGTACATGTTGCTCAAAGGAGGTATTTCTGGAGCTGGCAAAGCTGTTAGCATCCAGCTGAGGGAATCTTGTTTGGAGATACTCGCGTTTCTCAACAGAACCTGACAACAGAGGAGCATTTTATTTTCCTGAGACACCAGCACTACTTGGCTTATACATCATACATTACACTGCCTTCTGCTGAAACCTCTGCTAACAGGACAGGGCTAGGATGCAACTCCAAGGAGCTCTAAGTCACCTGTAACAGAGCTCTGGGACTTTACACCTGGAGATCCTCTGGACAAAGGTAGGTTTGTAGCTACTGCCTTGTTCCTGTTAGCAAGTTAATGTTGGCTTTATTAAAGTGAGGGAAAAACCAAGTCATACACTTTCTTTGGTCACATCTCAGAGAAGCTACTGTATCTAAAGATACAGGGCCTTATTTTCTTCTCATACCCTTGTAACTGTGACTCCAATGAAGTCACTCTCAATTTACACTAGTTAAATGAAGATAGTGATGCTCCATGCAGAGGTAAGGGTAAGGGTAAGGGTGTTTGTGCATGTGTATGCATTTGTTTGTGGCAGGGAGAAAGGGGCAGATTGTGTCATATGGCCAGCAGCTGAGAAACCTGGGGTCAAGATTAATATAAACTGGTAGGAAACTGTGCAGAAGGCGAGTCACAGAAACAGGACTTCATTACTCACCTACAGTAGCAAAGACACGGCAGCCCATGCTCAGCGCAATAGCAATGGCTGCCTGGCCCACACCCCCTGAGCCTGAATGAATGAGTACACTCTCTCCCTTCTTCACACCACCTCGAACAACCAAAGCGTAATAAGCAGTGGCATAGACCACAGGCACTGAGGCTGCCTCCTCCAGAGTCCTAAAGAGAGGAAAATAAAGAATTTTCAGTACTGGAAGAAGCAACTCCCTGAATCTGGAATGGAGGGTGGAGACCACACTGACTCTCCAATTTGTACAAAAATGCAGAACTGTGCCTCTTTAATGGGAATACATGCATAAGTCTGCATTGACTCCCAGTTAACCTTCACTGCCAATTGAAGGCCCCACTCTTGTTCCTTGAAAAGGTCCTTAGTAATTTAGGGCCTGACTACCTCTCTCTATTCACACTCACTGATACAGCTAGACTCTTCTGGCACAATGCAGCTAGCAGTGCCCAGGGTGAAGCCATAACAACAAAGACAAAATATTCTTGGTGGAGGGCCTTCAACTGTAAGCCAGCCTACCAGAGCAGGTAAAACGGAGCCCCGCTTACATAACTGTTTTAAGAGCATACTGCAATTCTCACCTTTTTGGCCAAAGCTTTCAATAACAGATAGTCAAAACTAAACCTTCCCCTCAGTGTAGATACACCCAAGCTACTGAAGCAGAGAGAGGCAAAGAGAGAAATCTGCTATAGCTCAATAATGGTGCTTAGCTACCGCAGTGACAGATACCAAGGTACATGACACCAGTGTCCGTGGGAAAACTGATGTATAGAATGCAAACAGCACAGGCCAGTCAAGAAAGTCGATACAAGACACTCTGTAATCATCCCCAAATGAGACTTCAGTTTCATTCAGGCAACTGCATGGTATAATCTTATCAAGATGTGGGAAAAACAGAACAAAGAGACCTACCAGTTCTCTGGCACCTCCCACAAAAACCTCTTGTCAGAGTCCACCACTGTAGCCAGCCCTTTTGCTGGGAGCAATCCCATCACCCTTTTTCCAGTGGGGTCCCGTCCTGAGAATTCCATTCCCAGCATGCACTGCTGCAGAGTCCAGTTACCTGAGAAAGGGATAGAATTATTGCAGTGAAATTGCTCCTGTAAAATTCTCTGGGTAAAATATTCACCAACAAGAACCATCTCTCTGAAGTTGTGATTGGAGTTTCCCCTCTTCTTCCTCTCTCCCCAGTTCCAGGGAAAACATCTCCAAATCCTGAAATTAGCTTCCTGCTGCATACCTCATTAAGCATAGTTGCTTATTTTCTCTTCCTACAAAACTCCCCAGAAAGCCGAGAAACACTGGCAGTCACAGCTCTAGGATTAGCTGAACACAACAAATCTCAATTTCTATTCTCAATGCTATCGTTTTAGCTTCTAGTTTTCTTTTAGGAAACTGTACTGAAATCTCATCTTGTTTGCAGGATCTTTTCCCTCATCTCTGGAAAAAAAACATCACACATTAGGTCCTTTGGGGATGCTGGAATTCAGTCACTTGATCTATAGACAAGAAGGATTCACACTAAGAGACTCTGATTTAGTCAAACAGCAGACACATTTAGGGTGGCTAGACTAGGTTGGGGGCACTCTCCAGTTAAGTCAGCTAACAACCAAACGTCACCAACGCTACTTTAGTTCTTCACAGCTTCAAAACTGCTTTACAGACAAAATATTAATTCTCATAACTCCCTGTGAGGTAAGAACATATTAGCTCCATTTTACAGGTGGAGAAACCAAGGCACAGAGCACTGAAGTGATTTGCCCAAGGCCAAAGAGGCAGTCTGTCTATAGCATGAGTGGAGGACTGTTAGCTAGGAACTCCCAGATTCTAATCTTAGTCCTTAAACCAGGGATGGGCAAACTTTGTGGGTCGAGAGCCACATCTGGGTGAGGAAGTTGTATGCAGGGTGGGGGTAGGCGGTTAGGGTGCGGGAGGGAGTGCAGGGTGTGTGTGGGGATGTGGTGTGCAGGAAGGGGCTCAGGGCAAGGGACTGGGAAAGAGGAGAGGTGCAGGGTGTATGAAGGGGCTCAGGGCAGGTGTTTGGGGTGCACAGGAGGTGCAGGGTGCAGCAGGGAGCTCAGGGCAGGGGGTTGGGATGCAGGAGGAGGAGTGTGGGGTGTACCAGGGGGCTCAGGGCAGCGAGATGGGGGGGTGGAATGCTGGCAGGGTTCAGGCTCCGGCCTGGCACTGCTTACCTAAAGCAGCTCCGGGGTGGCAGCGGCACTCACTGGGGCCAGGGCAGGCTCCCTGCACGCCTGCCCTGTTCCCGGCCCCGAGTCACTCCAGGAAGCGCTGCAGCCCCTGAGGGGGAGCGGGGGCAAAAAAACAACAGGTGGGCAGCGGAGGGCTCTGCGTGCGCTGCCATTGCCGTGCCTCCAGGTACCTCCCCCGAAGCCCCCACTGGCCGCTCTTTCCTGTTCCCAGCCAATGGGAGCTGCTGGGGGTGGTGCCTGGAGGCAAGGGCAATGCACAGAACCGTCTGCCCTCCTGCCTGGGGGCCCCAGGGAAGTGGTGCTAGCTGCTTCTGAAACTGGTGGGGGGCCTGTGGCGCCACAGGAAGCAATACCACGGGCTGGATCCAAAGTCCTCAGGGGCCGGGGCCAGTCTGCAGGCTGTAGTTTGCCCACTCATGTCTTAAACTGACACCTTTTGGGGCCTTGGCCAAGTCATTTCACCTCCAACTCAGTTCTCCTTTTCAGAAAAGGAGTAATACTCACCTCATACGTGAGCTGTGGGGTGCACTAAATTAAATACTATATAAATGCCAAATGGTATTGGCACTGCAGTAGCACTCAGGAGTTCCTGGGACTCATTTCTATGTTTAGACAATATCTCTTATTTTCAAATACCAACCTTGCATAAGCAAAGAAAAAAAGGCTGATTTACATCTAGTGTGCTGGTAAAACTTGAATGTTCTCGTCACACTTGGAAACTTATTTACGTAATTTTAGTTGTGAAAACTGCCCAATTTCCCCAATTCACCTGGGATAGCATCTGGAGAGAGCTTCCCTGTAGCCAGCATAATATCACGGAAATTAAGAGATGCGTAATAGACCCTGCAGAGTTGAATGTTAGGATTGGTCGTGTGGAAATGGCGAAGCGGAGAGGCAATCCAGCGAAGGGATGAGAGGTCCCCACGGGTCAGCACATTCACATAAGCATAGTCTGTCAACTCCTGAGGCTGAGCTGCAGGAGAACAAGGAAAAGCCAGTGACTTCTTTGAGGGGAGAGATCTTTACACAGCATAGACATTTCATTTGATGGAAGAGGTTCCTTGTACAGCAAGGATAGCATGCATACTATGGGACAGACAAGGCATGGGAGCCACACATGGGTGAGGGGAAATTTTCCATTTATAGCTAGCCAGTTCCTCCCATTCACCCAGCCCAAGACCCTCCTTCCCCTGTAATCTCACCTGAACACTACAAAATAGCTCATTCTACCTGGTGACATTGGCACATGGCACTGTCCTGTCATGGAATTGGGACAGTAATTGCCCAAAGGTACCAGTACATCAGAGGAGTAATTCCTTGGGCCAATAAAAGAAAAAGTACCTCCTCAAATCTCACTCTAAGACCTGTGGGGGGAAATGCTGCCAAATGACCATCAGGCCCTGATCGTAAAAGTCACCTTGCTGCAACAGAAAGTGTCTGAAGGAGCCCCACTTTCCATCACGATACACATTCATCACTAGGTCTCCCTGTAGGATTTTCTGCATCTCCCTGGCAGAAGGGTTTGTGGGAGGGATGGCCAAGGAGGAATTCAGGTTGGAAACAAACAGGCATCTAGAGAGAAAAACAAATATTCAATCCACATTTGTCATTTTACTTGCTTCCCTGTCATGTGTTGAAGAAACTGATGCAAGATCATCTCCTCTCCAATTGTGACTAAACATAGCTTTTTTGTACCTGATCCTGTGACCCCCTGGTTCCTGGCGAAGACAGTTCACCATTCCCACAATTCCTGAATTCCCACAGCTGGTAGCAGTCAGCCACACAGGCTGCTCAGATGGATCAGCTAAGATCACCTACAAGAGAAATCCCAGCCAGGTTGATTAGGCTTCACAGAAAAGGAAAGGGTTTTTATTTCCATAAGAGATGGTTTGAAATAAACTCTCTCGTTTCCCTATACACAGGGAAAGAGCTCTGTGAAGCTTAGACACCCTGTTTTCAAGGCTTCTTGTCTACTGTATGAAAGGCCTGGAAATAGGAGAGACATGTAGCCAACTCCATACACAGGAATTCTCACCTTTAAAGATTCCACCCACTTGTAATGGGTCTCCTCTACAGGCAGGAAAATTGGGATCTTGGCAGAAGCCTGCCGGCGGCACAGGAAGATGGCTGAACCAAAAAATGATTTCTTCACAGCAACCAAATTCAACAAGGTCTTCCTAAATAAATCCTCCCATTCTGCCTGCCAAAGCAAGAAAGATTAAAATTATTGGCAAAGAGTCAGGAAAGATTAGAATTGCAAACTAGACTTCTACTGTGTGCAACATGTCCTCAGTGGAAATCATCAGCTGGTCCTATCCTCCTATTTCTATACACGGGGTAAGCTTTTGCCAGAGATCCTATGCATCAACCTGGTTATTTCCTCACCAGGTCAGTCTGATAAATACTAACTATGGTAAGACTACTGCTGAGTTTTACACAGGACTTCTAATAGTCACAACAAGTCACTACTTCCACCTCAGCAGCTCTCCAAATTGTCAAAAGATATTCATTTTTGTTTGTATTACCATCGTGCCAAAGAACCCTAATCATGGACTAGTACCTCGTTGTGCTAGGTGCTGTGAAACACAGAACATAAAGATGATATTGCAACTGTCTTAGACCTGCTACACATACTTTGGGCACGCCCAACTTAGCAAACTAATAGAATTAAATGTTAGGTCACATCTCAGACTATAAAATCAAGAGGTCCTTATACGTTCCAAAATACTTAAGTTGTAGAGGTTAGAGATCCCTCCTTGAGAATAATGAGGACAGTGGTGGCTCTCTTCCTAGCAAGAGTAATGCTGCTTATAAACAATGACGACTGGATTTAGGGGTTACTGACCTAGGTCAGGGGACTGGGACCAAGAAATACAGAGTTCTCTTTTCAGCACTTCTGGTTGTCATAAGTAAGTTAACAACAGCAACAACAAAAGTAGAGCGGACACAGCAACCTGAATCCCTCTATCTGGAAGGGCAGCTGGCAAAGAACAGGAGGAAGTGGCTGCAACATTTTCTAGAAGCAAGTGACACTGCACCAAAAGAGGAGGAAAATTAAATGCTCTTCAGCTGTATACCTGACAGGTCCAGAGGCACATATAGTTCTACAGTACAGTCTAATGCGAGCATGAAAGGGACTGGAAACAGAAAAAATTCAAAAAGTTTCAAGAATACTTTAATTCATGCAAGAGAGTGTCACTTGGGAAAGCCACATTTTCTTTCAAAGGTATCAGGTGCCAGATGTCACTCAGCTATGGCACTTCACTTTTGCCACCCTAGGATTCTGACAGGATAAAAAAGACCTAAAGGAAGGTTATAAATCAATGGGAAAAAAAGTGACTAATAAAGGCACAAGGACAATTGAGTAACTTTGATTCATAAATACCTCCCTTTTATTACATGTTTAGAAAAAAATTACTGAACTCTAGTGATCACAACAGGTCAAATTCTCCATGCACTTTACATCCAATGGTGCACTGTTAATTTCAGTAGGATTGACGGTATACATGAGGGAAGGATCTTACTCAGTGAATTTGTTACTATCAAGACAGACCTCCAGTAATTGTAGGAGAATTGGGTTATAAACTCAGATTCACATTTTATATTGCTGGTTGACAAAAACATTGCTGTGCAAAAAAAAAAAAAAGTCTGATCTTTCAGTAAAGAAGGTTCTGAGCTTGCACCATTCCCTCACCCGTGGGTAAAATGCAAAATGAAAGCTCATGCTCATTAATCATCTCAGAGGACTTTTTGCAAGAGAGTTGGGCTGTTAAGAATCAGTGTCTCAGCTACATTTCAACTCCAGGGATTATATTTAACTCCCTTATTTCCATTTGTTGTTTCAATGGGTTATAGTATTCTTTTTCATTTCCTGTCCTAAAAAGAAGTTTTGTGTAGCACTACTGAGTAGCTGTTATGTTCCATTTAAGCATCTGGACTGGATAACGGATCTTCCTGTATTTATGAAGCATTTTGGAACCTCACAGGGAGAGAGAGACACACACACACAGACACCCCATGTAAACAGCTACTGTAATTCATTAAGGCCTGGCTGTGCTACAAGGATACTGTTCTTGTCCATGGCTCTTTCTGGAACCCATCAGACACATCCTGAGGTTAGACAGTGGAGTCTGCAAAGCATTGAGACACATTCTCATATTCCCAGATGCAGAACGCATTGCCTTCAGCATTCCAGAGCAGGAAGAAAATAGAACAAAATGTACCTTTAACTCAGAGCCCCCATGATAATACAGCAAACAGACTAGAGCAACTAATTTGCAGATTATGTTTTTATATGGAGATCCATATGAACTAAAATGGGTCACTTGAAATACATTATGAAAGGAATTTTGACCTAAACTCACCTGAATTGACATCTCTACTTTTGCAACACAGATGGATTCAGAACTAGTCTCTATGACTAGGAATATTTCTATACATTTGTGAGAAGGGACAAGATAGGATAGAGCAGCGATTCAATGAAATGAACTGCCTGAGATTCTGTGTCCAAGCAAGTGGAATCTAGGGCTAACTGTAGAGCAAACATCAAAAGGAGTCTGGAAAGCCAATTGCTTACCTGAGCCAAGAGGCCTCTCTGCTGAAGATCTGGAGTTGTAAGGAAACTGATGATTTCTCCAAGAGTTTCTCCTTTGAGAAGGGTGTGCAGTAAAATAAACCCTCCTTCTTTCACTGTGGCTGCCAAGTTGGAGAGAATCTCTGCTGTGTTCCCAAAAATGCTCACTGAGCAGTTGCACACCAGCAAGTCAGCACTGGTCAGGTGTCCAGGAGGAGGGCTGATAGGATCCCACTGGGCAATGGAAACACCAGTTTCCTGCAGCTGGCTTTCATTAACTGAAAGGATCTCTGGGGCTTGGTCAGTGGCAGTGTAGTCCAGTTGTAGCATGGGCTGAGTATTTAGGAGACCAGTAACACGAGAGAACAGACGTCCATCTCCTGCCAGAGCCTGCAAGGAAAGAAAGAAACAGAGGGAATAAGATGAAAATCCTGGACATCGTTAGCACATTATGACAAGAGAAGAAAAACTGTTGAGATTTCAAAGCCTCTTAGAGATTCAGCCTATAGTTTCTCATCCTGGGGTCTCAACTAACCTCCACTATCTTCATCCTGTGACTAGTAATGTTCTCCAGTGCTATATCCACACAAGCCTTCAGCTCAGGAGAATCTAGCAAGGCATTGAGTAGGGGATCATCCTGGAGATGCATCTTCTCTCGAGTAACAATCTGTTCTAGCTCTGAATACAGGTTTCCATTCAGTTCCAGGTGGCAGATTTCAGCAAGGATGTGGAGGAGGCCCTTCTGCATGGACACAGTCTCTCCAAAGGCCCCCACTGTCTCTAGCCCTGGGATGGCCAGTTTGACTCCATGGAATGCTACTTTCTCCTGTAATTTGCAAATCAGACCTAGAGCAGGGGAGGAGGAGAAAAATCAGTTTCTTACACAGCTCTTCCTCTTCTTCCAATCCTGCAGAGGATTCCTTCTCCAAATAAGCAACAGCAAGCAGAACTGCTGGAGAACAGCATCACTCATGGCTTCCCACAAATGTTAGCCATGGTTTTGGTTACTGTGTAGCCCAAGTATGTAATCCATACAACCCAGTTACAGAAACTATTTCCAAATAGGAGCTCATTATCATCGCTGATTTGTATTGTGATAGCAGCCAATCAGGATAGAGCTCATTGGGGTAGGCTCCATACAGAAACATAGTAAGACAGTCCAAGAGACCAAAAAACAAACAGATGTGACCCCTTAGTGACTGGGGTTAAGACAGAGGGGTAGAGCTCATGACAGATATGTGGCATGTTTGTGCCACATGTTTGTTTATTTTATATATGATTTGTTTGATTTACTTAAATTCCTTTGTTTTGGGAGATTCTTTTGGGGGGGGGGGCACTCAAGGTTACAGAGAGAGAGCCTAAGTTAGAGTAAGAGGAAGGGGGGGGAAAAAAAGGGAGAGATGAGAAGGATCCAAATCAGGGAAGTCCTGGCAAGAACTTCTAGGAACTCCCAGATACTCTTGTTAAAAATTCCACCAACGAATTTAATATCAGATCAGTTTTCTTGCCCGGAAGATAAAAGATCAGTCTCTGGATGCTGCTAGATCATCTGTGCCAGGAACACCTTCCCTGGGGCTCAGAAATATTCCTGAAGAACAAGGTTTTTGCCTGTTGTAGAAATATTCCAGAAGAATAGGTGGGATTGTCCTCTCTGGGTCTCCATCCCACCCCTTAATAGTCTACTATGCTATGAGTATCCTCAATAGATTTCTCCAGGAACAAAAAGGTAGAAACAGTTCCAACACGTGCTCAATACCTCCTGGAGCTCTACCCTCCTTGGTTATGCTCAGAAGAGTATGTTTGTGGTTTAGGTGAGAACATATGAATAAATGCACCTAACCCTCTTCGCAGGCACAAGAAGGAAATTTGCATTAAGATGGGTTGTAATATGTCTCCTGCCAATATTTGAAAAGCGATTGGGCTAGACTCCTCCCAGAGGTGTTGAGGGTAATATACATCCTCGTGCATCTTCAAGGACAACTGCAGCAAATGACACATTCAACCCTGGAGAAGGGGAAGTATATCCCCACCTCCACCCCACTCTGGGAGTCTCATAAAATTCCAGCTGGGACTCCATAGGAGCCCTGCCTGTTGAGCATATCTTGGAGAAATGCTGAATCAGCCCATCCCTTTGGTGCCCAAAAGGCTGGGTTGGTGAGTCAGCTGGTCCCCCAGCAGCAGTTCCACTGTGACTCTGCTTTGGGAAAACTTTCTGCTGCAATGGGTCACAGCTGGCTTTTACCAGTGGACTGAATCACAGCCACAGTGTGCATGTCAAGGCTAGAGTAATCTGGACTTGTTTCCCTCAGTAGAAGCAGGGACAGATCCTTGCTGTTCTCCAGGCAAAGATTCCAAGAGGCTGAGCAGGTACATACTCTCACTTCACAAAGAGCCCTTGACGCCTGCTCACCATCATGTTATAGTAGTACTGAAATCCCTTTACCTTTGCAATGTTCCAAATGGGCACAAAGATGGGCCTCTGAAGACAAACAATCACTCTCAACATAGGGCACAAAGCAAAATTTTTCCAGAGTTGGAGGTATCTGTTCCTGCTGTCGCCGAGGTGCCACAGCAGCATGGAGCCCAGACAGCAGAACACCCCCTGCCATGATGTTATCGAGGCAACGGTCAACAACAACATCAAAAGCTGCAAGGCAAGAAGAGAATATGCAGATAAATGTTGAAAGTGCCACATGAAGAGGCATTGCTGTGCTTAATATGGTCAGAGAGAGTAGGTCCTGTGTCAAAGTACAAAGTAGAAGGAGTAGCAGAGCGACTTGGAGACTCATAAGTCTTACAAGTCTCTCTTACTATTTTGGGCAGGTGAAGCTGCTTCAGATCACCTGGAGAGCCATAAAGAAGCTGGGAAAATTCCAATTGTGGCAGAGGATTCATTACCTTCAGTATCATCCTTGTATTTGTGCACTCGCTCTTGGTGTAGTGACGGATCAATGCACACAGAGCGTATTCTAGTGGGTAAGCGGAGGCTGTGACCTGTCTCACCCAAGATGATCATCTGCAGCAAGGTGTCAAGGAAAGTTACCCAGTTCCCATTCCACAGGACTTTTCCTCTGTTACCTGCGGAAGAGAAACAGCCCCATCAATACTCTTTCACCCAGCAGACATAGGAGAATATCTGCTTCAAAAGACAGATGAACAGAGATCTTATTTTTTCTCATTTTATCAACTGCACAGGCTCTGCTCCACACAACTATACCTGGGAATGCATGCCTGCCTGCTCTGCCCAGCAGAGACCAGCCTCCTCACTGCTCCATCAATACAGTTACAATATTCTTATCCTGTCATACACTTAGGCACGCCCACTCCATGACACTTTAAATACAGTCCTTTAAATAAACAGATCACATTCATTCACATCATTAGTCACAGAACTTCCTTGATTATCTTTCTATAGGAAAGACACACCTTCATTGTTCGATTCTAAAAGTCCCTGGAACGTTGGCCCATAATCATAACCACGCAGACGCAGCTCTTTGTAAATATCTGCCTTGGACAGACTGAATTTGGGCCTCATGTTTGGTGGGGTCTCCAAGTCAACTTCCTGGTTACGGAAATTATTTAGAGCAGTTTCTTCCAAAAGGCAAATTTTCCCTGACATAGTATAGAGAACAAGAGCAGTCAGTGTTCAGACATATACAGCATGGGATTCTTCACAGTAGGCCAGGACAGCCAGAATTATCCACTTACCACTTACAGCCAGGTTTCCATTCCCAGACACTTCAAAACAGTGGGATGCAGGCAGAAGTCTCACCTCCAGCTGTGTTGAACCTGCAAACGAACCCAGAGATTGCTGAAGTGTGTGTTAGGGAGACCCTTCCATCTCATGTATTTCCTCATGCACTCCCTCCACTAATTGTCCCAAATTCCCCAGAAACTCCTGTTTTTAACACTACCTTCTGCCCCACTATGCACAACATGGAACAGAGACAACATGATATCCCACTTCAGGATGTATAAACAGGGTAAGGTGGAGTGTAATGTATTTGTTTCCTTCTCCCTGCCCACTGCCATGCACTCTTCCCTTCTGCCCATATTTCCCAATCTTTACTATTCAGGCTTGAGATCCCTGATGCAATCTCTCCCTCACCTTTCTTGGAGAGGATTGTTGCCTGATGGATTGTAACTTCATCAAAAACAACAGGCATTTGTTCCATGGCAATCCCCAGAGACCGTGCCAGAGTTCGCCAGGCTAGCACCAGGTACCCAGTTGCCGGATACAAGACTCTGCCATCAATGCAGTGACCAACCAAGTAATTATCGGAGGATTCAGAACTCATATCTGCCAGTTAAATAAGAAAGAACAAAAATTCCTTTAGAACTCACTCTGAAGTCTTCACTTCCTGGAAGGTAGGAATTTCATCACAACCCTCCTGGCACATAGAGGTCTTAAAGCTGCTATTGGTCTGAACCAGGCCAACCTCCCAGATTTGTTCAGATCACTTCATTTCTAACCTCAAGAGCAGTTCCAGCCATATAAAGTTAGCACACCCTCTTCATATAAGGTTTTGGTGATGCTGTTTAGAGGACTTTATATTCCCATTTTGTGAACAAGGGAAACTAACGTAGAAGTGAGGAAGACAGGTACGCACCAATATTATAGATTGATGCTGATGAAGATCCCCCAGAGCCGGTGGGAAAGTCTTCAGCTTTTGGGACGTCCCAAGTCTGGCTGTGGTCCCACAAGATGTAAGGAGATATTAATGGGGTTCCCACTGGGGCAGGATATTCAACAAGTGGGAACAGATTATTTGAGAGAACATTTATTCTGGAAAGACAAAAGGTCAAGAAAATTTAGTGATTGTAGCCCTGACAGTGGTGATAAGTTGTAACAGTCTGTGGGATTCCTATAGAAGGCCAACAGCAAACCTAGCACCAGAGTACACCAGCAACAGTCAGATTTGCAATTATAGCACGAGCAGTCCCTGAGACACAATGCTTGTATCCAGGAGGTAGTCTAACATCTAGTTTCAAGAGTCCTCAGAATTCTACTCCTCTTAAAAAATGCATCTACCCCAACTCCAGCAATACCATTTTCTTTGCAATAGTCTTAGGTCTTCATAGCGACATCATGACTGTAGTAGACACATATTCCCTAAATCATTCTACAGGGTAGCTAAGGGGCTGTCTCAATCCCTCTCAAAAAGTACATACCAAAGGAAAGGACACACATACACTCTGCTCTCAACAGCTCCTTACCCAGTTAGGTAGATCTTTCCAACATGTGTCAGGAAGAACTCCAGATTGTTTTTGTGCTCTCTCTTCATCAAAGGTAGTATGGTGCAGGTTGGTTTCAAACTTCTCCTCAGGACAGCCTGATAAAGCAAGATCATTGTCAGAGGAATTCATTCATTTCCTGGTTGTAGCAGTCCCCCTGCCCTACAGCTCTCTCTCTCTCTCTGGACCTTAGACTTCTTCTCTGGCTATGACATTAAGTCTTTTGTTTGAAGTTCAAGTACATTTGTTTGGCATGGGGAAGGAGAGAGAAAAGGAGAAGGACACATTCCCTTGAGCAGGGTCAAAAGCATAATAAGGAGAAAACTCTACCCAATAGCCCTAAAAAACCACCAACCAATCCCCACACCCCAACATACTAAAATCCCACAGAAACACACAATGAAAGCCACGAAATGCAAAAGAGAAGGTGGTAACAAACAAGTGAAACAACCACATTTGCTTGGTCACGTTGGGCAACTCAGGCATGCTGCAGGTGCAGCAGCACCCCGGCTTGAAGCAGTAACAACAACCACCAAATGCATAGTTTCTGCTTTCAGCACCCCCACTATAAAAAAAAAAAACTGTTCTACCACCCATGGCACAACCTGCATATTTTAATGAGATACATTTTACAGAAAAACAGTAATGTAAAGCTGCACACTGACCCAGGGAAAAAAAAAGAAGAGGAGAAAGGGTAGTCAGTGCAACTGAGTTAGTGTTGATGGTGCTATATGGTAGCTTTTGTATTGTCTCACTGGGTTCAACTGTAGAAGCTTAATGTTGCATTAACATTGTTGAGTTTAAGCCTCTCTTTCCCAGTGGCTGCATCTTTAAAAACTCTTACCAAGCCTTCTGAACATCTGTATTAATTTTTAATTCCATTAGATGTAAGTAAGATGATATTGTATACCATGCTACTACCCTTGTTTTTCCTTTCCCATGTCAGCTTTACAATTACCACCTAACTTTTAGTGATATTATATCTTTAATTACAAAGAGTTATAATAGGTGGACAGACTATGGCCTGTGGGCTGGATCCAGCTCACAGGGTGTTTTAAGCTGGCCCTTGAGCTCCCACTGGGGAGCAGGGTCTCGGGCTTGCCCTGCTCCGGCAGGAGAGCAGGGTTGGGGGTAGCTCCACGTAACTCTTGGAAGCCGCAGCATGGCCCCACTCCAGTCCAGCTCCTACACCCTCTAGTGGCCCCCTCTGACGCTCCAATGGGAGCTGCAGGGGTGGTGCCTGGGGATGGGGCAGAGTGCAGAGCCGCCTGGCTGTGCCAGAGCGGGGCAAGCCCAGGTATGGATAGACATGCATGCTTCTGCTGTCACAGATGAACTTTAAACTACTGTGCTGCACTCAGTGAATACACTGCTGCTCCACTGAGAGGCAGTACCTTTGTACCAGTAGCAGTAATTCCTCACCAGGAACCTGAGTCACTTTGTGCTTTTGCTTTAATGAAGTGTGGGAAGTGGGCATTTCAAAAGATCAAAGGCTGTGAACCAGGCCGGAGGATTGAGAATAGAGATTCTTCTCCCTAGAGAAGCTGTCCAGAATTTCATTTCCCTTAGGAATCTCCTATTTGTGGAGGCCCAAAATAAGACAAAAAACACTATTACTTTTAGAAATAACTACCTTTTCTCCTGGTAAGGCTCTAGCACCACTTCTATGGCTCCCAATTCAATAGGGCCAAAAGAAAAAAAAAAGAAAAAAAAATATCACTGCTCTCAACACTATCTCAGGAGAGGAATTCCAAAATGGAGAGCTTTTGAGCATAGCTAAAGATACATCTGGCCACAATTTCCTTATAGGTTGCAGCTCTCAAAATTAAGGCCACTGAGGAATACATCTTTCTTCCCAGCATAACCAGTCATTGGATCCTTAATTCTCCAATGGTCACAGACACCTTCCTATCTTTAGACTTTCCATGTGCAGTAAAAGCCACAGGAAGAAATGGTTACTTATTGTAACTGTGCTTCTTTGAAATTTGATGCAGTCATGTATGCCACTTAAGTTACTCACAAGCAGTATCCACCTCAAGAGGCAGAGCTCAGGGTCTCTAGATTGCAGGACTACCCTACTGAGACTAGCATCAGCCCTGGAAGATAGTGGATCAGAAGCTAAATATGAGTCAACAATCATTCCGGGATGTATTAGCAGGAGTACTGTAAGCAAGACACAAGAAGTAATTCTTCCCTTTTACTCCACGCTGATTAGGCCTCAACTGGAGTAGTGTGTCCAGTTCTGGGCGCCACATTTCAGGGAAGATGTGGACAAATGGAGAGAGACCAGAGAAGAGCAACAAAAATGATTAAGGGTCTAGAAAACATGGCCTATGAGGGAAGATTGAAAAAACTCGGTTTGTTTAGTGGGGAGAAGAGAAGACTGAGAGGGGACATGATAAGTTTTCAAGTCCATAAAAGGTTGTTACAAGGAAGGAGGAGAAAAATTGCTCTTCTTAACCTCTGAGGATAGGACAAGAAGCAATGGGCTTAAATTGCAGCAAGGGTGGTTTAGGTTGGACATTAGGAAAAACTTCCTGTCAGAGTGGTTAAGCACTGGAATAAAATTGCCTAGGGAGGTTGTGGAATCTCCATCATTGGAGATTTTTAAGAATCCATGCAAGGGCTTCTGTCTATAGAGGAAGAGGCCCTCTTTTTTTTGCTCTCACAACTTGAACAGGAAGCAGAAGACCATAGGTCAAAAGTCCCAAAATATTAAGTACTGAACCTGAAACTTTCCAAAGGAACCTCTGAATATCCCGAGACATTGCTATTTCTGAATTAGGGTTCTAAGCCATAACATAGTGGGCTAGTTCCTGTTTCTCAGAATCAAGATGACCATAGCACCAGACTATGCTGCAGGAACCATGTTCTGGAGCAAATATTCATTCTTCCATTGCATATAAGGGATGAAGAGAGTCTAGAGAGACTCGAACCAGCACCTGGTAATCCAGGGGCGAGCAGCCCTTGGGATCCCAGGACAACAGTTCCAAAGAGAACCTCAGAGGAAGAGACTCAAAAAAAGAAGACAGACCGACCCTTTTTCTTTTCTGTTTCGTGGGACTTCCAAGAACCACTGGAACTACGAAAGGTGCCTTCCTCTGAGAGCTTCTGTCCTCAGCTTCTGGAGGGAGGGTGGGGGCATTATGGACAAGAGAACAAATGCTTGAGTTGGAACTTTAGCACAGAGGGAAGCTCAGCAACCTCAACTCACACCTGAAGAGATTTTTTAGATAGAAAGTCTCCCTGTGTCATGCATTACCACAGCCTGAGAGAAGAACATCTAGGATAAAGAAGAATTGAAGTGGGCAGATTTATCCCCTTTGTATTGAACACTGGCCTTCACGGCACGTGTGCCACCCTAACTGCCAGCTCTGTACCTATGTGGCTAGACAGCCGCCTCCTAGGTCTGTCTGCAGAGGCCTATGAACCTGGAAGCAAGTTATAGTTAAGATCAAGTTGAGGCATCCATTGTCACATCTGAAAACAATTATACGCCAAATCAGCTGTGAAGACTTTAATCAGAAAAAGGTAATATTGTGAGTTGTTTAAGAATACTTTATTAGATGCTGTGACATAGGAGGGCCAGGGAGCAGTGGGAGAGTGGTTGGGGGAATTATATAAACCCTAGGCTAATTAAGGAGTGGTTACCTGTAGACTAGGGAGGGTTGCTACAGGTTAATTGGAGCACCTGTAGTCATTTAAGGCCCTGTTAGCAACCTAATAAAACCCCCTGCTTCAGGCAGTCAGGGGAGGAGGAGGAGATAAGACTGGAGCTTGGAAGTTCAGAAAACTAGAGCAAAGGAGACTCCCTCCCCCAGTATTCAAGGACCGAAGGTACCCCACCCAAGGGGGAAAGAGGGTAAGGGCCTCAGAATAAGGAGCAAACTCAGATCCCTCCCTCTGCTTCCCTCCTTTATCACCTTCCTGGGCCACTAGTGGGGCCCCAAGAGCAGGGGCAAGGGGTGGCATCTTAGCCCCACACCAAGAAAAGCGCAGGACCCACCATCCTACATTAGCTATCTTGTTAATGCCTATATGACAGTGACAATGTCAATGTCCTGCAATATCCTGAACAAATGTTACTGAATTAAAATGAACTTTACTGCATTAGGGTTAATACCTTTAGGATATACTGAATTAAAAATGCAACCATGCATGTGTTGTGGCACTGTAAGTACTTCTATGGTAGGAAGTGGGATGCTAATGAACTTCCTCTTAGCCTTTGCCACCTTCCTGGGGAAATATACACATACTAGTTCAAACTAGATTCTCCAGAGACCAACAAAGAAGTTTCAGAGTAGCGGGCGTGTTAGTCTGTATCCGCAAAAAGAATAGGAGTACTTGTGGCACCACAGAGATTAAGAATACTTACAAGGGGAGATAGATGCAGTGTTTGTAATGGCTTAGCCACTCCCAGTCCCTATTTAAACCTAAGCTGATTGTATCTAGTTTGCATATCAATTCCAGCTCAGCAGTTTCTCGTTGGAGTCTGGTTTTTGAAGCTTTTCTGTTGCAAAATTGCCACCCACAGGTCTGTCATTGAATGACCAGACAGGTTAAAGTGTTTTCCTACTGGTTTGAGTGTTATGATTCCTGATGTCAGACTTGTGTCCATTAATTCTTTTGCGTAGAGACTGTCCGGTTTGGCCAAAGTACATGGCAGGGGGCATTGCTGGCACATGATGGCATATCACATTGGTAGATATGCCAGTACCAATGTGACAGACCTGCAGGTGGCAATTTTGCAACAGAAAAGCTTCAAAAACCAGACTCCAACGAGAAACTGCTGAGCTGGAATTGATATGCAAACTAGATACAATCAGCTTAGGTTTAAATAGGGACTGGGAATGGCTGAGCCATTACAAACATTGAATCTATCTCCCCTTGTAAGTATTCTCACACATCTTGATTATCACTTACGTTTTTTTCCCTTACTTAATTGGCCTCTCAGAGTTGGTAAGACAACTCCCACCTTTTCATGCTCTCTGTATGTGTGTATATGTATGTATCTCCTCAATATATGTTCCACTCCATGCCGAAGAAGTGGGGTGTAGCCCACAAAAGCTTATGATCAAATAAATGTTGGTCTCTAAGGTGCCACAACAAAGAGAAGACTTGGATAAGAGCCTGAGTTTTAAGTTGACACAGGGCTGCCTCCCTAATTCAAAAAATAAATAAATAAATAGGACCCTTGGAGGGTCCCAAGCCTTACAGGAGACTTGGAAGGATGTGGCCTACTGGAGGCCTCATAAGACTGAGTGCTTGTTCTGAGCTGCAGCTTTGATTAATTTGTAACCGCAAAGAAATCTCTAGGGTGGGATGATTCCTGCTAAGTTTATTAGCATGTGTACATCATTTTAGTCTTTTTAATATGGCTTCTCTTTAACACTTTTTTACCTCAAGACTAAAATAGGTTTGCTTAGAAAGAACTCTGTGGTAACTTGAATCTGAAGCAATCACTCTAATCAGCCTGAAGAGAAAGCAAGCATGTGTGTTTAAGCAGACTGTGTCTTTGCTGGGAAATACATAATGAAGGCAGGAAACTGTACAGCCTGGACATACTCCCTTCTGATCAGGGCGAGATGTAGTAGTCCTCCAGCCAAAAGAGGAAACAGTTGGGGAGCTGGAAGTCAGAGTAGGTGACCTTGCTGGAGCACAGAGGAAATACAGGTGTAGTTGCTCTAACTGTGCCAGCCCTAAAAAGCCACAATTCCACAACTGAGGAAGAAGGGTGTGCTGTTTTTTTGTTTGTTTTTTTTTAAAAAAAGACTTGGTTTAGAGGGCAAGTGAAGGCAGCTACAAAAAAATAAAAAACAACAAATGTAAGGAAGGGGAAGCTGATATTAATGAATATAAATCAGAAGCTAAGAATTGTAGAAAATTGATAAGGAAAGCAGACAAACTGAGAAGTCTGTGGCCAGCAGAGTTAAAAGACAACAAGGAGGACTTCAAGTATATTAGAAACAAAAAGAATACAGACAACTATATTGGTCTATTACTAGATGGAAAGGGTAGCATTATCAACAATAATGCAGAAAAGGCCAAAACATTCACTAAACATTTTTTCCATATTTGGGGTGAGTGAGGGGAGAAGGAAAAAACCCATAATCTGTGGGTTTTTTGATGTAGTCATATCATAACACACTTTCCATTCCACTAATATCTCAGGAGGATGTTAAACAGCAGCTATTAAAGTCAGATATTTTAAAATCAGCAGGTCCAGATAACTTGTATCCAAGAGTTTTTAAAAAAAGCTGGCTGAGGCTCTCACTAGACTGTTAAAAGTTTGTTTTTAATAAATCTTGGAACACCGGGGAAGTTCCAGAAGAAAGCGAATGTTGGGCCAATATTTCAAAAGGGTAAACTCGATGACCTGGGTAATTAAAGGCAAGATTGACATTGACCCTGCACAAGATAAAGGAGACTAATGAGATAATGGAGGGTAATATAATTAATGCCATTTAACATGGGTTTATGGAAAATAGATCCTGACAAACTTGATTCCCTTTTTTTAAAAAAAGGAATTACAAGTTTGGTTGATAGACGTAATAGTGCTTGTGCAATACATGTAGACTTCTGTAGAGGCATTTGACTTGGAACCACATGGCTCTGATTAGGAAACTAGACAGATAGAAAATTAACCATGGCATATATTTAGTAGATTAAAAGCTTGTTATGTCTCAAATGTAATTGTAACGAGGGAATCATCATCATCATCATCATCATCAACTGGGTGTATTTCTAGTGGGTTCCTGCAGGGATTGGTTCTTTGCCCTTCACTATTTAACATTTATAATGACCTAGGGGGAAAACAACCCACCAATAAAGTTTGCAGATGACACAAAAATTGGGGTAGTGATTGCTTGGTAAGCTAAGCACAAGCAAACAATGTGTGTTTTACATGGCTGAATACAGACCACACTTACAAGATGGGGGATTCTATCCGGGGAAGGAGTGACTCCAGATTGAAGAGCTTGGTGAACAAACAACTGAACATGGTTTTCCCAGTGCAACACTGGGTCAAAAGAGCTAATGCAATCATTGGATGGATAAATGAATCTTGAGTAGGAGTACAGAGGTTGTTTTACCTCTGTATTTGGGAATGGTGTGACTACTGCTGGAATACTGTGTCCAGTTCTGGTGCCCACAATTCAAGAAGGATGTTTAACTTGGGGAGGGTTCAGAGAACAGCCACAAGAATAATTAAACGATTAGAAAACATGCCTTATAGTTAGACTCAAGGAGCACCATCTACTTAGCTGAACAAAGACGGTTAAGGGATGACTTGATTAGTCTACAAAAACCTATATGAGGAACATATTACTGTTCAATCGAGCAGACACAGGTATAACACAATCCAGTGGCTGAATTTGTCTAGACTGAACTTCCAAACTGGAAATAAGTGTAAATTTTTAACACTGAGATTAATTAACCATTGGGACAATTTATCAAGGGTCATGGTGGCTTCTCCATCACTGACAACTTTTCAAAATCAAGATAGGATGTTTTTGGGAAGTTCTACAGCCTGTGTGAAACAAGTGGTCAGATTAAATTCTCTCTCACCTTGGAATATGAGTCACCCAATGCTTTCAACTTTCTGAAATATTTCATTTTAGTTTAAAATCCTCTACATCTGGGCTGAGCACTCAGGCAATAACTTTTAGAAAGCTGAGGTGAGTTTTGCCCATTTTTGAGTTATGCAGGGTGAAGTAGTAGATATTTTTGTACACTCCTAACAAAAGTGGCTGTATTTTCAAGATGCAACTTTCTACTTGACTAGTCCTTAAGAGTCCTTATCTCTGTCAATTCACCATTTGTCTTACTCCTGGAAAAAAAAACAAAAAAAACCCTCTCCTTGATTTCAACAGCATTACTTGCAAGGAGTAACGTGAACAAGATCTGACCTCAGAATAATGAAACTCAACTTCATAGGAACATAAGACAATGCAAACTCATAATATCAATGTTAGCTGAAATGCAGCATGGGAACCACAAGGCATAGAGTGGTTGTATGGCCTCAGACAAACCAGTTGGGCTACATCTGTTAGTCTATAAGGTGCCACAGAACTCTTTGCTGATTTTATATTTAGGCTAAAACTTCCAGGAAAAATCCACCAATTTGTAAAGGTGTCTAACCTGACACCTATGGATGCTCACAACTTGTGAAAAATCCCTAACTTCACCTAAAGTCAGAGCTATGAATACACAGCACCTTTGACGTGAGTACGGAGGAAATGAGAGCTGAGAGGTTTCAAGTGAGAGTTACCCCAAAATTGATGTCCTCAAAATTAGTGGACACTTTTGAAAGTGTGAGCCTTCTCCTTAGTGTCTCAGTTCCCAACCCCTATCCTCCCATTAAAAAAAAGTACTTACTTTCCTTGCTCTCAAAAGCAATGCGAGGATTAGTTAGCTAACATTTGTACAGCATCTGGAAGATGCAACACTACGTAAGCACTATATTATTCTTAGTAACATAGATGTGATATTGCATTGCTATCACTACACTGTGTATTTTAGCTGTGTATGTGGGGGGGGGTTGGTTTTTTTTTTAAATTATGCAGCTGTGAAAGTGAGCAATGAAATGAGAAGGATTAGTGTTGAATTATCTTGGTAGTTTTGTTTTTAAATAAATACTCTTTCTAAAATAAAAAGCCCAAGGTAAATTAGAGCACAGCATAGAGCAGATTCAGAGACAGGTGGGTGAAGTAATTCAAGATCCAGGAAGAATTCCTCTATTTAGATAGTTATATGGCCCTCATCACCATGGTATCCAAATAGCTATCAAGTGCTCTTACACAAAAAAGGGACACTTTCTAATCTCCAGTAATGCTTCTTCCTGTACCACTACAAGCCTCCCATTCAAGTACTGTCCAGCCTGATGCTGTTTAGCTTAAGATCTGACAAGATTACAACGCAAGGTACTAAGACTTCAGGCTCTCTTCCCTATTGCTTACTTCCCCCACACACACATTGTTAGATCATCCAAGAAGCTCCTGGTTTCTCCTACTCATTCACCAGTTCAGGTAATTGACTGTGCACGCCTTTGTCCTCCCCTCCAAGCAATATGCAAAGGCAAGTATTTGGATGACTTGACTGTGTGGGTGGGGATGTGGTGTGGAATATGTTGGGACACGTTGATTTTTAATGCGAAATCAGGGAGACTAGAAATGGCTGGGCAAGGTGTTCTCAGTGCTAGAAAAACTAAGATATTCCCTGATTCTTTGAACCTTCCCAAGTGCAATACCTGTAAGAGGGCATGTGGGGCAATCTCCACCACAACAGCATTGTCTGGAACATGCCTCAGACCTTCCTGGAACAGCACTGGGCTCACCAGGTTGTTCACATGGTACTCGGCAGAGGAATTCTGAGCCAGCTCGCTCTGCCACTGAGATTCGGGGATGGAGGTGCTGATCCAACGAGGTGAACGAGGCTTTGCATTTGGAATTACCTACAATAGAGCAAACAACAAAATATAGATGTCAAAGGGCATGAAAGGACAAGATACTACCACTCCCACCCCACCCTCAAACAAGACAAAAAACAAAAAACCCCAACCCACTAAAAAAGCCAAGCCCCAGAGGTTTGTATGAGCCACTTCTCAGCTTGAGCTCAGGCTTCCTCTTGCTGGATGTCCAAGTGCTTCCAACTGCCTGTTCCACAGAAAGCCAGCAACTGTTACCGCATGCAGCCCTCCTGCACATAATGAGGATCTCCTTTAAGCCCCTCTCCCCCCCAGCATGTAGGATGCTAGTCATGGCTCCCTTTACGCACAAGCCCCTCAGCATAAGCCATCACTCAGTGACATTACCTTCTGCAGGGCACTAAGTAGAACTGGTGCAATAGATGCCATGTAATGCGAATGAAAGGCAACCCCAGCGCTGCGCACCTCCTTTGCAAACACTCCTTCCTTTTTCAGTTTGGCTACAAACTTGTTCACAGCATCCTAGAAAATGGGATAGAATTGAGCAAGAATTATTATTTCATGGAGTTTGGGCATCCAGCTTTCCTCTGCCATTACCCATTTGATGAGGCCCTGTGCTCCCATGAAGAGGTATCACTGCAGTCCCCTCATATTCCTCATGTGAAGGTGATGCAACATCCCTGTGAATATAACACTACTGAAATATGGAGCACATGTTTTTGTTCCTAGTCTGCAAGAAGCAACAACTGATTCCCATCAAGTGGCACTTAAGTGTTTAAATTCAGATGCAAGAAGTAAGTTCCCTCCCACTACTTTAATTTAACCTGACTGCCCTTCTTTCACTTCTGGGGCACATGGTGTAATTCCAGTAATGGCAGACACACCAGATGGAGCCCCAGTTTGCAGCCTTGGAAGGTAAGGTCTCTTATGAAGGCTGGTTTCCATATGTTTGCTCACCTGAGGCCCTGAAACAGTAACAGTGTCTTCAGAGTTGTGACAGGCAGGTACCACGCCAGGAGGACAATGACGCTTACACTCCTCCCATGTCAGACCTGCAGAGGAAAAACGCTCAAGATGATGCAAATGTTCCCAGGAAAAAAAAAGTTATGCAGCAGCTTATGTAGCCAGGCTAAGCCCGGAACTCCTGATGGTAGGGATTTTAGCAGCTGATACCGTGCTGGATTCAAGATTTTGGGGGACGGATAATCCTACAGTATTGTCAGGACCAATTTTAGGGTTTTATAATGCTCACCATCACTGAAGTATCTGTGCCCATGGGAGGTAGCAGAACTGACTTCCATGAAGAAATCAATCTCTAAATTTTGGGATGAAGTTCTTGAACTCCATTATATCCCTCTCCATGAAGAATCAAGTCAGACAGCACTCTGTATTGCTTATGTAAAACCCACTAGATTCCACCAGCTACATGCTTTGAGATTACAGACAGAGGGATCAAAATTTCATCCCCATGATAGGGAAATGACAGTTCTAATATGTACTTTTCATGTAAACATCAGGATTTAGACACACACACACACACACACACACACACACACTTACACTATTTGAAAAACCTATTAAAAAGAAAATCTTCTAACAGTTTACCTTGTCCTTAGCAAGGAATGCCATTCTTAAATCTGGAGAGAATGGTCAAATTTCTGCACTTGTTTACGGTTTTTGTGAAATTAGGGTATCACCGTTGAAAATCGAAAGTTACTATGGATTTAAGCTAGTCTTGTGAGAGTAGAATTTGGCCTGGATCTATCACATGGATAAGAGGCAATGGACAAAACATGAGCTCAAATTCTGATTATGAAAGATGTGACCTGTTATATGCAGTGACTACCAGAAATTATCAGTGATAAGTAAATGACTTATGTACTCTCTAGCAAGGTAAAGACAATGTTCAGTGAGTTGGTTCCCAGTGGAAATATAGTAAGTGAAATACTAGAATTATGCCTGTAGCAAGTGATGTATAAATGCTTCAGCCCCCAACACAGCTGCCCTAATCTGTAACTTTTGGCTCCTTTCTAACTTGAACATTCATGGTTATCAAATAAGCAGGACATGAAAGAACAAAAGCTTTACTTGTAGCCAATAGAGAAGTTGCCAGACCAGATCAGGGTCTACGTAGTCCAGTATCAAGTCTGATAGTGGCCTGAGGACTGGCCAGTTATGGAACAACATGCCTATAGAGGAAGTTTCTTCCTAGCCCCCACCCAAAATCAGTTAAGTTTGGCTTATGCCCTGGAATAGGTAAGATAATTTTATCCCATAGGATAAAATTAACTCATTATCCAGATTTTAAAAAAAGGGTTTACTTTTTAAAATCCTACTAAGTTCTTGGTCTCCATGAGGTCTTGTGGTAGTAAGTTCCACAGGCCAATTATGTGTTGTGTCAGTGTATTTATTTTTATTTTTTTAAATTTGTTACCTTTCGATTTCATAGAATGTCTTCTTGTACTTGTATTATGTGAAACTGAGGGCCCAATTTACCTTCTATAGGAGAACTGTTTTGGTTCTTTAAACGTAACAAAAAAGCTACCTGTCCATTTTTTTGCATCCTCTCTAAAGTAGATTGTCCTAACCTTTTCACTCCATCATACCAAAACATCCCACAAACCAATTCTTCCAGACTTCTAATCATTTGTCATCCATCTCAAAACCCTCCCTATTTCTGCTCTTGAGAGACGGTGACAAGAACCAGAGAGTACTGCAAGTGAAGGGTTATCAGTGATTTGTATTATAGTACTTCTGGTATTTTCTAGCCTTTTTGTTCATTAGTTTTTAATTTTCCCTTGATGTGTAACCAGAAAGATGAACAAGTTGTCAAATTATGACCTGTAAGAGTTTAGATGTATTGGTGATTTTTTTTGAAAATTGAACAACTTAAAACAAAAATGTCTCTCTCCACCCACTTTCCCCACTACCATGTCAAATAGCCGAGTTTACTGCCTCTCATGGAATCTGTTTATTACAATTAACAAAAGACAGGAGAGAGCGCGCATACGTGCATGCGCCCATGCACCCACAGGTATATTATCCACCTAGGAAAGGATATACTCCTATACCTACCAACAGCAGCCATTCCTCCTGGGGGTAGTTTGGCTTCTTTGATGCACCGCCCCCTCCAATAGGCAGCAAGAATGGCCTCTTCATGACTTAAGGAGTTATCTGCATAGCCACAGGCCAGTTCTCCTACTGAGTGACCAACAATTCCATCAGGCTGCAGATCCATGGCCTTCAGAATGTCGATCTGTGCAATCTGAGGAAAAAACAGTATTACTAACGTCACACCTCTGCCACTGTGCGCTCAGCCCTAAGACTGTCTGTGTAAGCACAGCAGATATATACAATTCCTAACAATGCCAAAGGCACACTCAAACCTGGCTGCCACATCAGGCGTGCTCCTTAGCAGCTTACACAAGACTATTAGAAGGATCATGAGCTGAATGACAGGCAATATTAGTGACCAAGCAGATACACTTGGAACAAAACTGGGAAAGAGCCTCAGCTTTCACCCTTACCTGAATAGCAGCAAGGCCAACAAATGCATGGACAGCATCTTCAAACGTGTTCTCATCTGCATTCAGGAGCAGGTCAGATACCTTCAGTCCCGTGTCCTTCAGAGCCTCATCGGAGCGTAAGATGGACTGTTGGAACAGCTCAAGCTTCATCAGGCTAAGGCCCATCCCCTTCCACTGTGTTCCCATGCCTGTGAGATGAGAAGAGACTATAAGCTTTGCTCATGGGGGAGAGAGAGCTGAGCATTTCCTCTAGCAATGGAAAGATGTAAGAAGAATTCAGTCTAGGAGAACATCTTGCAGACCTCAAATCTCTACAGTGAACATGATACACTGTTTTTCAGACTCCTAGGATTTGTTACCAGGAGAAGGGAAATTGTATTAGATGGAGGATTATTTACAGATAGTCCACATTATCAATGCAGTAAACAGGAGATCCTGAAAAAAAGCCTCTTAACTAGCGCACATACCACAAAACTAAGCAGAACAATGAACAGAGCATAGAATCAACAAACAGTCTCAAGATTCCAAAGATACAGAACAGATTGTTAGTCTGATCCCCCTTAAGGTGGAATTACCTGAGCAGATATACCAGAGTGGCCTCCCAGATGTTTGAATATGCTGAACCTCCTTTATGTCACTCTGACTGCCAATTAAGGTGTAGCCCCTGTAGGGCATGGATGAAATAGGGATCCCAGAGATATCATTGAGCAGACTCACAAATGAGCTGTACTCCCTCAGTCTTCTGCTTTGCTCTATTAGCATTTCCACTGCTTCCTGTGTCCTGCCACAAACTTGGACCAGTCGTGGCAAATTGTGCGTCTCCAGAGGGCAGAACTTCTTATTTGGTCTCAGAATGACATGGACATTAGAACCTCCAAAGCCAAAAGAATTGATACTGACAAGGCCACCTTTTACTGGGGTTGGTTTAGCAACCACCTGGATACGACCATCTTGTAAGGCTGGAATTTCTGGATTTGGGGTGTTGTAATGAATGTTTGGAGCCCACAGCCCATGTTCCAGAGAGAGAATCACCTGGAGAGAGAAAGCGCAGAACAGAACAATTATGGCTTAGATTTTATTTTGTTTTAACAGACACCTTGTTAGTTTTGTTCTACAAACAGTTTAGCATTTGCACTTAAAATGACTCCTTCTGTCACTATACTGGATTTTAAAGAACAGTTCACAAAAGGTAAATAAGTATTATTGTTCCCAGGTTACAGATGGTGAAACTAAGGCACAGAGGGTTTAAGTAGCTTAGATAAATCAAGGCCACCCAGGAAGTCACTAGCAGAGCTAGTCTGAGAATTCTGAAGTCATTGCTCTGCCCACACTCTACCCAGTAGACTGCACTGTCTTACTTGACACTGAATATCATCCCCCATTCTCTCCCATCTCTCCACAAAATCTGCACTGCCCAGCTCATTTTTTTTCCTTCCTCCTATGGTGTCTCCCCACCCTCTTCTTTACCATCACCAAATCTCCCATTTCTATCTTTTTTCTGCTGTTTGAGAAAGCTATTCCCAAACTGACAGATCTAGCTAAAGGAGTCTCAGTCGTGCTCTGCATGTTTTTCCAATCTAGGTACAAGGCCAGCATGAAAGAAAAGTTATGAAGTAATCTACCTGTTTCAAACAGACTGAAAGCAAAAACGACTCCCAACTCATGGTTATGTATGCACTCCACCCAAGACGGGAGCCTCTGGGGAAGCAACAGGCATTGAGGCTATGCACATGTTCCCCTGTGGCATAGGCAGTTCAGGCCAGAAATTATACAAGCAGCTGCAGCCTCAAAAACCACATCAGTTATTGGTATTGCTGCAGTGTCCTCAGCCCCAACCAACATTCCCCCGTTGTTCAGAAACAACCCCCAAGGCAGGTGGCTCTGATGAGACAGTCAGTGATTATGGGATTATTCTCCTGAATTGGGTATCAGCCCTGGAAGCCAAGTCAAGAAAACAAGACTGCAAAGCCTTCTGGGTTCCACCCCAGGTAACAGCCCCATAAGCCTCACTGATGGAAACATTCCCTGTACAAGCTGAGAAGGCTGCTGTGGATCTGGTCTAGTGTTTTATCCCAGATGCCGATATACCTGCAAGGCCATACTCAAACATATCTGAAGCATTTAGAAATGCTTAGAGAATGCACCCACTAGGCTCCCCCAGAGACAAACTAAGTGGGGTTTTGTCTTTCCTGGATAGCAGTTAGTTAAACACTCTGGTAACTGAACTACTCAGCCTAGATTCTGCTGCCACAGGAGGTGGTTTAGTGAAGATTGACATGCTGAACTGGGTAAGATGGAATTTGAAGCCATTTAGTTAAGAATATAAACCATGAGCATAGAACTACTTTATCCATGTGGGCACAGCGAAAGTGGTGGTTTAGAAGTAAGATATTGTGGCTTTTATCTCTGACTTTTCACCACTAGGAAAGCAGTGTTGATGGCCAAATGATGTTTCTATTTCAACTGAACCTTTGGGAGATGCATGCTACCAACTTAATGAGCACTAGATTCAGCTCCCTAGAAGGGGGAGCTCATGGGGCTGGGGGAGGGGAGGTTGCTAGGAATAATCCCTTACAAAGGGTTTTTACTGGATGGGAAGGAGGCTGGGGATGGCATGGAGTAGAATTACTTACAAACGTCTATGTCCTATTTTATTTGTCAGATATAATTCTCCTGGAAGAGGTGGGTGGTCATTACAGCTCATCCACATAAAGAAATGTGAATGGGTCATTGCCATGGGATGTCCCTTCCAATTGTTCACTATAGCCACATGTTACATCTTTAATTAGACTGCAAGATCTTGGGGGTAGGGACCGTCTCTGTGGCCAGGTCTACACTGCGACTTTAAATCGGTTTAATGGCTGATATACCGATTTAACGCTGTATCCGTTCACACGACGTCGTCATTAATATCGAGTTAAACGGCTCCTTAAATCAATTTCGGAACTCCTCCCAAACGAGAGGAGTAGCGCTAAATTCGATAGTGATAACTCGGATTAGGGTTCATGTGGACGGAAATCGACGTTATTGGCCTCCGGGCGGCATCCCAGAGTGCAGCACTGACCGCTCTGGACAGCAATCTGAACTCGGATGCAGCGGGCAGGTAAACAGGAAAAGCCCCGCGAACTTTTGAATTACATTTCCTGCTTGCCCAGCGTGGAGCTCTGATCAGCACGGCTGGCGATGCAGTTTGAAATCGAAAAAGAGCTCCAGCATAGACCGTACGGGAGATACTAGGTCTGATCGCTGTATGGGGAGACAAATCTGTTGTATCCAGCTCCGTTACAGAACACGAAATGCCAAAGCGTTTGAATAAAAAACTGCAGGATACACAGCGCTGTGTGACAAGCGTAACGGGAAGCCAGAGACTCAAATGGACGCTCATGAAGGGAGGGAGGGGGTACTGAGGACTCCAGCTATCCCACAGTCCACAGCAGTCTCTGAAAATTATTTGCATTCTTGGCTGAGCTCCCAATGTCTGTAGGTTCAAACACAGTGTCTGGCGTGGTTCAGGGAACAGCTCCTCAGTTTATTTCCCCCCACCACCACGTGAAAAAAAAAAGGGAAAGATTGCTGTGCTATGGCGTTTGCTCAATGCACTCCGCGAAAAAGGCGCCAAAGGGTTGTCTGCTGCCTTCACAAAGGGAGGGGTGAGGCTGTACCCAGCACCACCCGGGGCAGTGTTTTCTGCCCCATCAGGCACTGTGCTCTCAACACGGAAGTGGGAACTATGGGATAGCTGAGGAACAGCTACCCACAGTGCACCGCTCCTGAAATCGATGGTAGCTTTGGACCATGGACGCAAACAATCGATTTCGGGATCCCACTGTGGACGCGCTAAACCGATTTTATTAGATCTGTTTTGTAATATCGGTTTAAGCTAATTCGAAATAATCGTGCAGTGTAGACGTACCCTGTGTCTAGCACAACAAGGCCTCCAGATTCTACCACAGAACTAATATTAACCAACAATATTCCCACTAAGCACAAGCTGCAAAAGGGTAGTGGTGGCAGAAATCCCTACCAGCAGGATACAGACTTACCTGCTGGCCTAAGTACTGAAGGTCTGGTCAGTATGGGAGGTTCTCACATCAGAGAATCCTTGGAGTACGCCTTGAGCTCCATTACAGACACAGTGAGCCCAGCACTAAGGGCTCTTAGGTTGGAGCTGTCAGCTCTGATCAACATTAGTGGGGAGCCCGGGGGAGCCCAGCTCAGTCCCACAGGAGAAATCCAAAGACTTCTATGGAGCCACTGTCAGAGGCTGAAGCATCATGCAATGGAACTGACACAGAGCCTGAGACAGATAGTGCACTTGGCACAGAGACCCTCACAAGGAAATCAGGGCTCTCAGATCAACACCAAGTCCACATTCTGCTCCACCTCACAAGTAGTAGTATCTTGGTGTGCCAGGAGTTCAAAATCCACTCTGGTAAAAACAGAGACCATAGCATAACCAGGATATCTAAACTATTTGCAGGCCTTGAGTACAATGTAGCAGGGACAGGGTCCCATGTTTTCCATGATTCTGTGGACACTTCATTTACTGCAGAATTCATCCAATGCCTCAGAATAGAGCTCAAGAATGCAAGTTTTCATCTAGAAGACAAGACTGCGGTTCCTAGATATCATGGCAACAAAGAAAATCCTCCCAGCACGACCTGACCATAACCACCACAATATTTGCCTTACAATTATTGTTTCAGGCTGAGAAACTGTGCTGCTGGCCATGTTAAACTGTCATCACTAGGCTTCAAGTCTAACTGTCAACACTATTAGCTAGCACTCTGCTGAGCAGTTTAGCAGACATTCATCCACGATGTTGCATATACTGTACTATATAGCAGCAGATAATGGAGCAGGTGTGGACCAGCTGCTTCCTCTGAGCCAACTCGGAGTTCAAACCTGTATCTGCTCTCCCACCACCCCTCACTCAAAATTGTCTCAACCCTTGTCCACAAATGTTATGGGAACAGCGGGAAAAGATGCATCTCCTACCCAATACAAAAACCTCCAGCCACTTCTTGAACACCAACAACCCAAGCTGCCTCCCCATCCCTCCTAGGTATCAAGTGCCCCAAACTCACCCTCATCAAGTTATGCCACAGCTTTTCATAGTGATGCATAAAATAACTGAATATCAAAAATCATCAAGAAATACAGTAATGACAATTAGCCATTTAACGAAGAACCCTCTGTTCTCAATGTTATTTAAGTGTCTGCAGACTTTAGGGCTAGAGAGAGACATAGACCCGAGTGTCTAGTCTACGAATTTACATCCTGCTTGTTGCAGAGCATTTGGAGCCTTTATGAATACTTTCTAATGAGGCAAGAAGGAATAGCAGAATGGGCTGCCTGGTTAATGAGACAACCTCCTAGGTCCCCCTCTCATCACCAGATATGAATTCCACAATGGGTCAGTGCACAAGTCACTATATCTACAGATAAAATTATCTCAACTATGACATTACCTTGGCTAATGCAGCAAGCCCAGAGGCAGGTTCCGGGTGACCCATGTTTGACTTGGTTGAGCCAATCAACAATGGCTCTCGCTCTAATTGACAGAAAATATTTGCAATGCCATTCACTTCCTGAGGATCCCCAACCTAACAGAAAAAGAAATTAAGTTAGAATTATGCTTTATACTAAGCATGCACAACATCTAGTAGTTGGCAGAAGAGCCCCTATCCCAAAGTCTCTAGCTTTAAAACAAGCAAACAAAACAAAAAACCACACACCAAGAATTGTGAAGGTAATAGCTAGAAATGGGAAATCTAGTTCCTTCCAGTTAAATGGGAAAGAATTGGGGCGGGGGGGGGAAAGAGGGGAGAAGAGAGAGAGAGGAAACTGAAAGGCAAGAAAAGGAAAGATGCTAAAATGGAGGGAAAGAGGAACAGCTACAGGGAGCTAACAGACAATGGTGAAATTATGCTAACCTTGGTGCCTGTACCATGAGCTTCCACATACTCCACTTCTTCAGGCTGGATCCCAGATTCTTTGTATAGAGAGCTGACCAAAGCCTGCTGCACCTCCCCAGAGGGAAATGTCACACCTGGAACAAGAATCATTATCAATTACCCATTCCCATCTGGGAGCAAAGCTTCAGCAATCTGTTCACTAATTAGGATTGCTAGGTTTCTGAGGGAGATCCAAATATACGTTCAGGGTTTATGCTCACGTTTCCAGCACTAAAACTGCAACAAGAAGTCAATCCCTCAGTAAGAGGAAGGGGAAAAGGAAGGGTGGTGCTGGACTGAAACTGAAGTTGTAGGATTTAAACTTTGATAGCAAAGACCCTAGGTTTCTCATCAACAATCTACTAGATTGAGCAGTGCTCATGGAACTGAAGCTCCCAGGGAGAAGGAAAAGGATTTTTTTGTATCCTCTCCTTTCCCATCATAATGCCAATAATTTTTTACTTAGCCAGTGTAACATCACTCGGATACCCCTGGGGAGGGCAAAACTGATCAGCTGAGCATCTCCCATTACTTTCATATGGAAGAAAGTGCTAACCACTTAACTAGATTCACTTATGACAAGAAAGGGTCAGAATTTTCCACTAATCAGGAGAAATGGATCTCTCAAGCCCCCAAAAAAGGGAAGCTCCAGAAGAGTTAGCAATAGCCACAATCCCGCTGTTCTTGGGATAAACACCGAAAAGAACATGAGACTTTCATGGTCTCCCAGAGATTTGAGACCCACCTTGCTCCTTAAAACCATCTGTGTTACTTCCTGCATTGACTATTGTGGCATAAATCCGTTTGGCCATGGATTTCTTGGTCATGAGAATGACCACTACAGCTTCGGAGCGGCAATATCCATTTCCTGTGGGCAGAGGAAGAATGAAATAAAAGCGAAGAGAAATCCAGACAGCCCTGCATCTGTCTAAGCAGTGAAGTACTATGCACTACAGTGTCATTCCTGAAGAGCCTTAAAAGTATGATTGTCCCTTTGAAAGGCATGACAGACAAGTTCAGCTAAATATCAGACTTAAAGAGGGGTTTCTCTCTTGGTCTATGAAGCCCTGGAACATGTTCTAGCATGACATTCCTGTCTACCCCTCATCCCCATTGTAGGGAAATGGACCATGTTTTCCTTCCCCACCCTTATAAATTTTTTATGTTCCTATTGAGTGCGCAGCCCTTGGCAGTTCCAGTGTTTGTGACAAATAACATGAGCAAGGACAGACGAGAGTGAAGCCACTTCTCTGTTTCAATATAGATTCCCCTGGAGGAAGCAACATTGGCTGCCTCTCACAGAGCACAATGTGATTTGGACCTAATCCCTTACCTGAAGCATCAAAGGACTTGCAGGCACCATCAGGACTAAGCATGCCAAGTTTCATGAACTGAACAGAAGTGCTGGGTTTCAATAAGAGGTTGACGCCTCCTACAAGGGCTGCATTACACTCTCCATGACGAATTGCCTTGTAAGCATTTTCCAAAGCAATGAGGCTAGAGGAACATGCTGTATCAATGGCCATGCTTGGTCCTTGGGGAAAAAAATAAAATAAAAACCAAAGCCAATCATTTCGTTCTGTTTGTTTCCTACAATTGCTGCTCAGAACCTTCCATGTCTGCTCTCCCGGGACTGGAGCTTAGGATCTTTAAAGAAGCTGATCAAGTGATAGGTAAAAGTTGTCAGAGTATCCCAGCGCATTTACAATGTTACCCTCCCTGCCTGCTGATCCCAGGAAAGCCTGGTTTGGCAAAACTGTGCCTTTCCAAATTTGTTTATGAACAGCATTATGTAACAGAAGCCACTGGCATTTCATCATCTCAGGAAGGACTCATCCATTTTTCCATTCCCACCACTAAAATCCTTTGTCCCTAGCCTGATTATTTCTCTCACTTGCAGTCTCCTCCTCCCTGGCCTTGCTCTCCTGTAATCTGCCCACCACCTCCATACCCAGAGTTCCTCAGCCTCTGCCCTGCTTTAAGGCTGTGCACAGTACAGATCTTGCCTACTGCTTCACCCTCACCCCTATCTGATGGCCTCCTCACCTCTTTTACTTTGCCTAAGCTACAGAGCTAACTGCTCCCTTTGTGAGTCTTCTTCCAACCACTCATCTGTGGGCCAGTTTCTACATTGCTTTCCACCAAGTGACTGTGTAAACAAGCAAAAAACTCCCAAAGTAGCAAACCTGTTTTCCAGGTCTTCCCACCATCATCCTCTTCTCAGAAGACTACCAACTACCCCAGCCCAGACCTCAAGCACTAAGTCTGCATGCTGAGCCTCGCTGCCCAGTCACAACACATTCACTGCTTCCAGTTTGTACATGGCCCCTTCCTGTGTCTTCATGTACCTCATAACGGATGCTATACTATTACCATTGCCAAACTGCTATTACTAATCAACATTACGGAGCCCTTGAACACTTACCTTTCAAGTCAAAGAAGTAGGAAATTCTGTTGGCAAACATTGCACGCTGGCAGCCTGTCATACTGTATCCTAGCAGCTGTTCAGGGTCTTGGCTAAGTGCTTCACCAGCTTCTGATCCACTCACACCTATCCACACACCTGTGTCTGTGCCACGCAGGGCAGCTGGATTAATTCCTGAGATGACATCAGAAGGCACATTATACACCAGGCACGATCTCAAATTGAAGGAAAAACTAGCAAGATTAGGTATATTTATCACCAGAGGTTTTGTAGCTATTCCATGATTACATAACAGCATAATTCTCTCTCTGCATTGATTTGCCAATTGCTTAATTCCCTCCTCTGCCAGCCTCTTTGAGATATTCTCACATGGTGATTATTTCAGGTACATTTCCCCAACTCATGGATCTTACTGATCTCACAGCAGAGATCCACCAGAACCAGATGTCAGCCTCAGTGCAGCTAGCTGGGATGGCATCTCTAATCAGTCAGGTACTGTTTGAGTGTCGTGTAGAAATAGAGCAGACAGCATGGAACGTGGGGTTTAGATGCTCACTACGTGTATATAAACTGGTGAGAGAGTCCTGTGCAGGAGAAGGGAGTAGATAGGAGGGCAGAAACATCTAGCCCCCAGGAATTACGGAAAGGCTTTGGAGGACTATTACAACCCAAGTTCTATAACCCATATTGCAGTCTGAGTTCACACTGCAAAGTGGGCAGGTTAAGCCCAAGTTTAAGTGAAACAAGGGTGCTAACCTATACACCCCAGGCAATTAAGCAAGCCCAGTTTCAAACCATACATAAACCCAAGTAAAAATGTTTGTGTGTGGATGGTAGGGGGCTAGGGCTAAAACTCAAGAAAAAGCCCTGGTTAGCTCTGCAATGAAGACGTACTTTAAAGAGGCTAAAAGTAAGTCCCAGAGAACAAGAGCTGAAACATGTATGTGGTTGAAAGGCGAGGAAGGAAAGGGCCAGAGTGTATGGGGATTTTAAGTATAGTTGTTTTAAAAGGGAGAAGAACACCTAACCACTAGCAAGGGGAAAAATAGATATCTATCTATCTATCTTTCAGGCCTTAAAAAAGAAGATGTCTTGTAAAATACAGACAAGACATCTGCAAGTATTCTAGAGAGCCACAGAACATACAGGGCAAAATCCTCAAGTCCTGACTTAACAAACAGAAATAAAACCTTTTGATATCATAGAACCAGAAGTCCTGCGGAATGAGGTGCAGTGACAGAGCACCGGATGACTTCTTTCACCTCCTCTCCTACTCTTCTCCTTCACTGTCCTATCTCCTATTCTGCTGGGCCTATGGTGCCTGCCTCAATCACCCACTTGTTACATTTTCAAACAGGCATCTTCATGCTTTATCTCATGCTGCCACTCATGCTTGGGAGGTGGTACCTGTAAACACCCACAAAACTAACTCATTGTCCTCCTTATAATTCTCTCGTTTGTGAAATGTACAATGTAAATTGGCAATATTTGGGCTGCTGGTTTGCAGAGACCAATGCCTATAATGATAACCAGTAAATGTCTCATTGTTCCCCTGTAGTCTGTCTGTATCCATCAGTTGTCTTGTCAGCTCTCTGGACAGGTACCATCTTTTTGTGTTGTTTGTACAACACCTAGCACAATGAGGTCCTGGACCATGACTAGGGCTCCTAGGCACCGTGTTAATACAAATAAATAAGAGCTGTAGGTGGAAAGTTTCTGGTGTCTCAAGGACTGTTTCTGGCTTTGTCACTGGGGGTCTCATTTTTAAAAACACTAAAACCATTCAATTTTAGATAAAAAGCTTTTTTAAAAGAATAGATATTAAAATTTCTAAAGGTTCCAGAAACTGGCAGAGATGGGACAAGGGAAGGCATCAATTTTTGAGAACTAATTTTCTGAGTAAGAGAATTATGGAAGTAGAATCCAGTTCCACATATTTTCTCTGGACTGAGTAGATACCCAGAAACACATCACTGTACCTTCCACCATTCTTATGGAACTTTTAATGAGGATTAATATTAACTCCTCCTTCCCTTCCCCACCCTGGAAACTGGAACATCTCCATTTCAGCAGAATATAATGGAGGTATGGTAATGGGAAAACTTTCTGGATGCAGAGGGTTCAGCAAACTGAGATTAAGAGAACATGGCAGTTCAATTACTGAAGCACTGAGCTGTTCCACATGGACCCCAGACAGACATTTTTACCCATTTTAGAGAGAGATTTCCTAGATCTGACCCCAGGGAAGATACTTCAAAACTAAGTTATCACTTGTACCAGTTCTCAGGTCTCTTCTCTCTACTGTCAAAGCCCTAGCATTCTCAAACTCTGTACAAAAGTTCTACTTAGACAGGTACAAGACTCATCTCAAAATCTCACACAGACACTAAAATCCAGTTCTACCTATTCAGTAGTTCAGCTGCTTACCTCCATCCAAAATGGCTTCATAAGAAGCTTCCAACATTAAGCGGAGCTGAGGGTCCATTGTGTGAGCTTGTTTGGGGTGAACCCCAAAAAAAGAGGCATCAAATTTGCTGATGTCCTTGAGTTTCCCATTTCTCTTAGGCAGCCCATAAAGTCCTGAAGAGAAAAAACATTTAATTGAAGACAACTTCAACATAAAACGTGTATACTAGGTGAGAGACCATTGTATGACAAGATGTAATCAGGAATCACATGCTAGTTGTAGTTATTCTGAATGTCAAGTCCTATTTCTACATTTCAGCACCAGACTGATACAAGGTGTCTACTTTACTCACCTCCTCAGCACCCTTTTAAGAATTATAATTTTAGGACGAGTAAAGTTCCTGATGAAGCCTCTCCATGCTAAATCCCATTTGCTGCTATTTCTGGCTTTGCTAAGCAAACTCATGTTCTGGCAAGTTGTGCCAAATAAACAAGCAGCTTTTGCAACACAGTCTCACGAGTAGTGCCAATTTATCACCAGATAGAAACATAGAAGCCACTTTCCACATCTGCAGATCACAAGCTTTCAGTTGTGTCTGGCAAGTACATATCCATTCAGTTAGAAAAGTGGTTTTCAATGGACAACCAGACAAGAACATAATAACAAGGATATAAAAGTCAAAAGACTGAGGTGATCTTGGTACTCCCAAGTCCCACAGAGATCTCATCCCATACCCAGCAAACAGCTGTGTCAGTCTAATTGTTGCCTGATGCTAACACCAGCTAGACACCTTGCTGGTGCTCAAGTGTTGAAACTGCACGGCTAAAATACTCTCTTCGGTAAGGCAGCACCATGGAGTTTATTTGGTTATCACTCTATGATACAGGCTGCAATAGAGCAGATATAGGTTGGATCCTTATAAAAGCAGGAGACAGACACCATAACATTCAGGGACATCAGAAGTGAGCTCATAAGCTCTGGCAGGGTTTTCCTACTTATCAGGGCTCTTTTCCTTGAAGACTTGAGCTTATCTGGAGAGCTAAGGCCCCAAGTGCATACAGTCACAGGGCTCACCTGGCTTCCACCTCCGATCATCTTCTGTGACCATGTCCACTCCATTGAATAAATTTTCCCAGAACTCTTGCATGTTCTCTGATTCTGGCAGCTTTCCAGCCATGCCTGCAATCACCACGTCCTCCATCTCCTAATGTCTCTCTGGAAAAGGAATTTACAAAAGTCAGATCCACAGATCAACTAGCTGGATAAACATTCATGCAAAGAACAGGTTGTGTTGTCCCAACATGCTGGGGAAGGGAGGAGGCTGTACCCAAACGTACACAGTAGGAAATTAGATCCTCCCCTACATTGGAATGGTTTATGGAGTCCATAGGAACAAAATAAATAAATAAATAAATAAATAAATATAAATGGGCACTGCTCCTCTCAAGCAAATAAGAGCAGGATTTGCAAAGAGAAGAAAACATAAATACATAAAAATTCCCCCCCTCCCTGCCCAACAGACATTAAGAGGCTCTGATGATCTCTACTTCCTAGGCCACAACCAGCGGATGGCAACAGTAGGAAAATACCTCCTCCCTTTTGAAGAGTTATTTATTGAATGCTATCAGCATATTTTGAGGTGTTCAAACTGATGAAGACAAGGTTCCTACCGCAAGCAGCTTACAATCCAAGACCCTGATCCTAAAACAGAATGTGATCTGTGCAAGCCGACTGCTGTGTTTGAATGGAGCATCAATGAAGTATTTCTACACAGATCATACTTAAGAATCAGACTCTATATTTGACAGTCATAGGTTTTAGGTGTAATTTTTATGTTAAAAACCTTCAATGCACTATTAATATCTAGGTGATGGGCTAAAAACCCATCTCCAGAAACAGGGAGCTGGCAGGCTGATCTGAAGTAATAACATGAAATTAGAGAAGGAGCTTCTCCACACTCCCAGACAACTTCAAATAGACAGAAAGGACCGTCAGCCTTGAAATTAAGGGAATAGACTGGGACTCAGGAGGTTAGGTACTTGAAGACTATGAACTCTACTTAAACAACTCTAATAGCTATAGACAAATACCCTGTAAGGTCAATGGGTGGGATTGTCCAAAAAAGACACCACACCTAATGACTTAGAAGCACAAAGGCTGCTGAAAACCAAACCTTGAATCTCAATAGGATTTGTGCTTCTAGGGCACTTAGGCACTTTCAAAGATCCCATCCAGTAGTGTTGGTTCTTGATCACCTTTTCCATGGTTATAGTGCCAGTACTTGCCCAGTATGGCAAAAGTCATTTTTGTTCACTTGCCTATTGTTACTGCACCTGAAGTTAATTTCTTATTTAAAAACACTGAAATCCAAGAAGTTCTCTATTAAAAAAAACAGAATTCTGTTCTTGCTGATATTATATCCTCATTGCCAGAGAGATGGTATATGTATGAACACAGCTCAGAAAGGCTTTTGATTCAGACTTTTTTGCACACCTTTGCAAACTATTTCAGAAACTCTTACAAAATTGACACCTCTAAGCAAACTGATTGTGAAATTGATGCTTTTGAGCAAAACCATTCAAATGGGTTTCTCATCTCTCCAGGCACTTTATTTTGTTGCCCAGACAGAACCACACTTTCCAAATAACTGGAAGCAATCATGTACATAGTATACCTATTTTACAGCGGATCCTGGACTTGATCAGCAGATGAAGAGAACATTAATCTCGTACAAAAAGCTCAGCTCTCTCAGTTGCAGGGTTTTTGATGAAGCCTGGCCAACACACAAACACCATTACAGGGACATATTCAGATCTAATTTACATGAGTATAAATCAGCAGTAACTCCACTGAGGTCAGTAAAGTTACTTCAGACTTATATTTGTGTAACCAAAGCACAAATCTTACCCACAGAAATGGAACTGACTTCTTAACTCATCAAGTCCACCCCCCTGAAAGAAAAACCAGGATTGCTCCTAACCGGACATTTTCAACTTTCCAGCCTAGTGTAAAATGCCACAGGCAATGGAATTTCCACTGCCTCCCTGGGAAACCCTATGACAAATTAATTGATCATGTAATGAGGGAGTTGGGATTCCCACTTCAGTAGGCATTGTATCATGCGCTTTATGAGAAAAGCCAGTGGCAATGCGCCAATGAATTATGCTCAAGAGATTTTTAATTATTTCCAGACATAAAACCTTGCAAGTCAGTTTTATTATTAAATATCTGTATTACCACAGTACCTAGGAGCTCAAGTCAAGGACAAGGACCACACTGTGCTAGGCATTGTGCAAACACAGAACAGAGAGACCAACCCTGCCCCAGACAGTTTACAACTTACTGGTAAGTATAAACACAAGAAACTACAGACAGGGAAGTATCAAAAAAGGACAGTCAGCATGATACATAGTGGCCTCAGCACATTAGTCAGCAATCAACATCATCAATTTTTTGCTAGGCATCAAGGAAAAAGACTTCAGGCGTGAGGGGCATTGTGAGAGAAAGCTCAAAAGAGGTCTGTCTGAAAATTTAAACTGTCACAGAAGCTGGCTGGCATCCCTGACCCACTGGAGGCAGGAGATGACTCCTCGATAATGAATGAAATGATAAGGGGGCTAGGCCACGAATGGCCTTGAATATGAAGACAAGCAGCTTATGTTTGATGCAACAGAGAATGAGAGCATGGGGATGCAAACAGACATGGTCAAATCTTTGTAGCAGCATTATGAATGGATATGCGCGGGGCAAAATTGCATGTGTCAAGGTCAGAGAGAAGGATGTTGCAGTAGGAAAGACCATATCCTAGATCAGGGGTCAGCACCCTTTCAGAAGTGGTGTACTGAGTCTTCATTTATTCACTCTAATTTAAAAGTTTCACGTGCCGGTAATACAATTTAATGTCTTTTAGAAGGTCTCTCTCTATAAGTCTATAATATATAACTAAACTATTGTTGAATGTAAAGTGAATAAAGTTTTCAAAATGTTTAAGAAGCTTCATTTAAAATTATATTAAAAGGCAGAGCCCCCTGGACCGGTGGCCAGGACCCGGGGAGTGTGAGTGCCACTGAAAATCAGCTTGTGTGCCGTCTTTGGCACGTGTGCCATAGGTTGCCTACCCCGTCCTAGATGTTACATAGAAAGCTTCAAGATTTGGAAACAGTCTGGATGTGAGAAAGCAGAAAGAGGGCTGAGTCAAAGAGGACACCCAGATTATGGGCCGGAAGGGACAGGCCAGATGGTGGTGGTGTCCACAGTGATTGAAAAAGGAGAGGGAGGCCATTAAGACCTCTGTTTTGGCCACATTGAGACCGAGCTGTCATGCATCCGACAAAGTGGGTATTCACCCACAAAAGCTCATGCTCCAATACATCTGTTAGTCTAAGGCCTGGTCTACACTACACGTTTAAACCGATTTTAGCAGTGTTAAACCGATTTAACTGTGCACCCGTCCACACTATGAGGCCCTTTATATCGATATAAAGGGCTCTTTAAATCAGTTTCTGTACTCCTCCCCAACGAGAGGAGTAGAGCTAAAATCAGTATTACCATATCGGATTAGGGTTAGTGTGGCTGCAAATCAACAGTATTGGCCTCCGGGCGATATCCCACAGTGCATCACTGTGACCGCGCTGGACAGCAGTCTGAACTCGGATGCAGTGGCCAGGTAAACAGGAAAAGCCCCGCGAACTTTTGAATTACATTTCCTGTTTGCCCAGTGTGGAGCTCTGATCAGCAGGGGTTGCAACGCAGTCCCAAATCCAAAAAGAGCTCCAGCATGGACCGTACAGGAGATACTGGATCTGATCGCTGTATGGGGAGCCAAATCTGTTCTATCAGAGCTCCGTTACAGAAGACGAAATGCCAAAACGTCTGAAAAAAATCTCCAGGCTACACAGTGCTGTGTGACAAGCGTAACGGAAAGCCAAAGAATCAAATGGACGCTCATGGAGGGAGGGAGGGGGTACTGAGGACTCCAGCTATCCCACAGTCCACAGCAGTCTCCGAAAACTATTTGCATTCTTGGCTCAGCTCCCAAGTGTCTGTAGGTTTAAACACATGTCCAGCGTGGTCAGGGTATAGCTCATCAATTTACTCCTCCCCCCACCACGTGAAGAAAAGGGAAAGAAAATCGTTTCCTTGACTTTTTCAATGTCACCTATGTTCTACTGAATGCTGGTGGTAGGACATGATGCTGCCAGCAGTGAAGAGCAGTATCCGCTCTTCTCCTCTCCCTGGTTGGCAGACAGCAATATGAGCTGATATCCGTCATCACCATCAGCCCGTGAGTACTCCTGCTTGCCTCAGGTTGAGGTCGGCAGGGTGCGCACTGCGGTGAAAAATAGGGAATTGATTCCTGGTGCATTCCCAGTGACGCGTACGAACGCTGGGTAACCGTCCTCAATCATAGCAAACGGGGCTGAGCATCATCAGCCTCCTCCCTTTCCTGTTAAAGAAAGATTCTTTACTGCCTGGACTGTCAATAGCAGCGGCATGCTGGGCTCCTCTCCCCCACACGCTTTAATGTCCTGCTTGGATTCATAGCACGGGCAGGCTTGGCCTCCCCCTCATTTTATCTCACTAACAAGTCACTGTTCTTATTTCCTGCATTCTTTATAAACTTTCATGACACAAATATGGCGCTCGGGGACAATGCCACAGTAGCCCAGGAAGGTTGGGGGACGCGAGGGAAGCACGGTTGGGGTTGTTGCAGGGCCACCCCCTTGTGAATGGCAGTTGTAGGCTCATCATTTCTGTGTGATCTGACATGGCAGCAGCTCGTGCTCTCCTTGATATACTGTTCTTAGCACTCACTTCCCCATATTCTAGGCAGGCTTTTGACTCTATTTTTAGAAATCATAAAGGACGGATTGACTCGCGGCGAGTCATCCCAGTTTGCCTTTGCGCCCCTGGCCGATCTTCCAGCCGGGGCACCCATGATAGCAGCGACTGTACAGAACTGTCATCTTATTGCCAATTTACACCAGCAGCAGACGGTATAGAATGACTGAGTGAACGGTCTCTGCTATCATGCAAAAAAGCAAAGAAATGCTTGCTGTGTAGCGCCGTGAGTATCGTCTCTGTCCAACGGCATCCATACACATACAGTGACTGCTAAAAAAAAAAAAAAAAAAAAAAAAAAGGCTGAACAGGCTCCATGGTTGCCGTGCTATGGCGTCTGCCAGGGCAATCCAGGGAAAAAGGGCGCAAAATGATTGTCTGTCGTTGCTTTCCCAGAGGAAGGAATGAGTGACGACATTTACCCAGAACCACCCGCGACAATGATTTTTGCCCATCAGCCACTGGGCTCTCAACCCAGAATCCTAAGGGGCGGGGGAGACTGTGGGAACTATGGGATAGCTATGGAATAGCTACCCACAGTGCAACGCTCTGGAAATCGATGCTAGCCTCGGACCATGGACACACACCGCTGAATTAATGTGCTTAGTGTGGCAGCGTGCACTCAACTTTATACAATCTGTTTTATAAAACCGGTTTATGTAAAATCGGAATAATCCTGTAGTGTAGATGTACCCTAAGATGCCACAGGACTCTTTGCTGCTTTTACAGATCCAGATGAACAAGGCTACCCCTCTGATAGCTGTGAGCTAGACATCCATGAGGAGATGTCAGAGAGACAGGTCAAAACTTTAGTTTAGACAGAAGGAGACAAGTATGGAGTAATGAGGTAGATCGGTAGTTTAATTTGTTTTGTGGACGAGGTTACCCAGACTAAGACGCAGAGGAAGGCAAAAAGGGGACCAAGGACAGAGCCCTGTGGAACCCTCACAGAAAGTTAAGGAGGGATTAGGAGAATCCTCCAAAGGAGTGATTAGAGAGGTACTAGGCAAGCCAGGAGAGAACAGAGCTGTAGAAGCCAAGAGCGGACAAGATTTCAATAAGAAGAGTATGATGGACTGCATCAAAGGTGGCTGACAGATCAAGGAGGATGAGAATGGAGCAGTAGAGTTCTGAGCTTTGTCTAGGAAGAAATCATTAGAGATTTTGGCAAGAGCAGTTTCAGTGGCATGCCAGGGGCAGAAGTTGGATTGTAGAGAGTTTAGGATGGAACTGGAGGAGCAGCACTGCAGACAGCATTCAATGAAGTCAGAGATTAAAGTGAGAAGAAGTGTTAGTTAAAGAGGAAAACAGGGCCAAGGGTTAGGTTTTTTTAAAAAACGAGAAAGAGTAGAGCATGTTTCCATTGTGAGGGTAAAGAGCCAGAGGAGAGTGGGCATTATGGAGGTCAAAATATGGGGTCACTGGGGCAAGTGGAAGAGTTAGATGAGAACAGAGGAAAAATTTCTGCACTTGTGATAGGGGGGAAGGGGAGAGATTTGTAGGAAGGGATGGGGAAATCCCACTGTATTTTGTCAATCTTCGCTTGGAGGCAGCCAGTGAGATTCCATGCAGAGTGAGAAGTGGAGGCAAGAGGTAGGAAGGGTTTGAGGAGTGAAAGGCAGCAAAAGAGCAGCTGGGATTGAAGGCATAGGATTCAATTAAAGTAGAGTTCTTTAGCTCAGCAGATGGGAGAACTGAAGGAGAAAAGAACAGACTGGTTGTGGGGGAAGTCGGCCTGGTCACAGGGTTTCCACCAGAGACACTTTGCAATGCAAGAGTAGGGGCAGAGGAAGTGGATGTTAGTGATAAGCCAAGGCTAAGGGATGGCAGGGTGGACAATGCAATGGAAGAATGAGGGGGAAGAGTTAAATGTGGAGCAAAGTGAACCATGGAGAAAAATCAACAACCATCTCAGTGGAAGAAAGGACAGGGAGAAGAAATCAGCAATACTGATGGACTGGACATCACAGAAAACCCAAATGTCTGAAAGAGAAGCCAACGTTGGGGAAACTCAGCAACAGAGTAAGTAGCATTTCCCTAAGGTTATGGGATCCCTCTCTGAATACTCTATAGCACAGGTAGACAAGGTGAAAGGAAGAGGCCCATACCAGAAAGGCAAACACACTCAGAAGAGACAACTAAGTGAGCCACCTCAAGATGCAGAGTCAGAATATTTTGCTTTGGAAAGGATCTCATTAATGCTAAAGCATCCCTGATAGTCAAGGCTACCTTGGATGCCCATCTATATCCAATTATGGCTCCTTCTCAATCTTCCTTGGCATCTTGTTCCATCACTCTACTGTTGGGAAACTTTTCAGAATGTTATTAATACAGCACCATAGTTATGTATGGCACTTTACAGAACACATTAAGAGTCCTTGCTCCCAAAGCATTTGCAGTCTAGTTTAGACAAAGTGGTGCATCCACATTTAAAAAGTGTGGAGGGGGGCAGAGGCCAGGAATGAAAATGTGTTAGTTCTACAGCTACATTAAGGGACTCATAGGACAGTAAAATGAGGGAAGAGGGAAATACCGCATGCATTCCCCCCGCCCCCCAAAATGCTATACTTACCTTTAGATTAAACATAGTAAGTGAAGACAACAAATAAAATATGGGGTAGATGAAGGAAGAACAAGGGTGACAAATATGATTAGGCAGTTTCTCAGGTTTGTTAATCACATCTTGATGGGTCTAACTGAGGATCTGATTCCCTCCGGGCCATCTTAAATCCATGACTTTTTGTTCTGTCCTTTTGTTCCAATGAAGAGGTGTCTAGAAGACGTGAGCTTAACATACTTTGTCAATCTTTGACATATTTTACTCTGTCCAGCACCACAGGACCCTGACATTGTTACCCTAAACTCTTCCCAGACAGCCTGTTATTTTTAGAAAAACTCTACTCTACTCTGAACATAGTTGTCCAATGGAAGCCTCACCACTGATGAGCAGAATTACCATCTCACTTGATTTACACAATTTTTTTTGCAATATAGTGTTATATTGCTGACTCATTCAGTTTGTCATCCGTAACCACCAACCATTTTTACCTGGTATTACTGACTAGTAGACACTATTTCGTCATTTCACACTTGTACTTTGGTTATTTGCTTCCTATATTAACCAATGTACAGTTGTTTTATTGATTTCAGTCCTTTTCTCAAATATATCAAGTTCATTACTATATTTTAATCTTGTTCTTCATGTATTTGATCCCTGCTAGTTTCATACTGGCCAAGTGTTAATAGCATGCTTAGTTATAATACCAAGCTCTTCTGGATCTAGAACAGACCCTTATAAGAACCTCTCTCACTTAGCATCTCTCCCCAATTCATCACCAAGTGTTAATCGTTACTTTGCTCCATGTTTAGCACTTGTGCATCTATTTTTCATGAGTCCCATTTAATCTGTTTCTCTACAAAAATGCATTATGCACTTGTATGACCACTGAGCTTATTATGCTATTTAAGGAAGTGAAAGAAAGCCCTTACTTGGATGCCTGAGCTCTTCCCCCCGCCCCCCCGCCCATACCGTTACAGTGGGAAGTTCTCATTTAAGAGTTCCATTATCCCTCTTGGGTACAGTGAAGGGAGAGGGAAGCTCCAGCAAAGCCTCCAGATGGTATTTCAATGGCCTTCCAAATTTGATGGGATACTCCTTACAGAGCAAGTCTCCTGAGGAAGCACATAGAATACACTGCAGAAATCCCTGGTTCTGCCTGATGTACTATCTACTTAGTTATCTTTCATACACTTTAAAAATGGGATCTGTCAAAGTAGCTGTAATCTATGGTCCAATTATATGGATCAAGCCCATCAAAAGTAAGACACTGATCCTGCCATTGACTCTATGCAGACAGACCCCTGCAGTTAATTGGAGCCCCATTATTTTCAATGAGGATGCTCCTGCATGAACCGGTTGCAGGAGCAGGGCCTTACAAATAATCCTTTTCATAGCCAAGTTTGTGTAACTCCAAAGACATGAAAACTAGATGAATTCCTCTATTTCCCACTCCGTCAGCGGCAGGTGCATTGGCAGCAATGGGAGTTCCTACAGGAATCTGTAGAGAACTGGTTCCAATATACAAGTGACATTTTCTCTGTGACTTTGCCAAAGCTTATTTCATTAGGGATATTAGCAAAAGATTTATTTTTACTTCCAAGTTTTACTACATGCAAACCCAGATTTTCCAATATTTGATTTTAAATAAATACGAGCCCATTTCTAAAATTTCTTTTCCTAGAACTTCAATTGCAGAAAAGCTTTTTTAAATGCCTGCCTCTCAAAGACCTTTGTAAAAGACAGCAAAAATAAAAATTAAGGTTTACTTGTATTTGAGCTATTTTAGCCAGTGTTCAGCTTCTCAGCCACTGTTAAACTGGATTTGTTATTGCTAAATCTAATACTGCACAGAATTTTTATTGTCTCTGTTGAGAGACTGGATTTGTTCCTTTTCTAGAGGAAGAATGCCTTCAATTGCTTGATAAAACATTAAAAAACTACAAGGTACTTCCAAATCTTAAAAAAGTTATTTTGAGTGTTTTTCATTAATGGATATATTCACTACTGGCTTTTAAGATTGCATTATAATTATAGTGTTGTAAATGTCTAGATTATCAGCAAGTGGTGTTAGTTTCCCTAAATTCATCCAGATTTAATTCCCAAAACCATTGCACTGTATAAATATCATTTTAAATGTGTGCCTGCATACTTATCCCATAGGTGAGGTCATCATCTCCTCACATCCTTAAACTAAATCAACTCTTGGTGGGAGTTTTCAGAATTCTTTACGGAGGACACTGACTTTCATGTAAGATAGTCTCATTTCCTGAAGCCCTTGAAGAAGTGTTGCTAGTTTTCAGTACATCCCAAGAAGTTTAGAATTGCAAGGAGAGGCTGAAGACCTGACTGGATCTCTGTAATCAAGCTAAGGGGTTTGCTTACAACACTATTACTCTTTGAATAAAGAGAGAAGAACCAGTACATCTCCTAATATCTATGGCTGGATTAACAAATGGGCTGAATTTTAAGGGGATTTGCCTCCTATAACACAGTGTCTCAAATATCAGATGTTACCCTGCAATATCTAGGAATCTCTAAATTTCTTGGCTTTCAGGCTTCTGTGACTCCTACCTCAGTACTTTAAAAAACACCAATAAAAAAAGCCTAGAGATTAAATATTTAGAAGAGTTTCTTCTTCCTGTTTTTAATATTATCCATGCATGCAGCCAGTTTTAAATAGTTAAAATTACATAACTACTTATCCATTGAGATCAGAGTATGGATGCAGGTACAGGATGGAGGGGGGAAGGAGTAAAGAGGATGGTGTAAGACTCCATTAAGTGGGGCAGATGACAGATTATACTTTCAGACCACATGTAAATCTACATGGAAAGGAAAAACTGATCTAAACTTTAAGTAAATTTCTCTGTAGATATTGGCTATCTGGAAAGAAATTAAATATTTCAGTTCCAGTGACCATTTCTGAAGTGCCTGTTTCTTGTTGTCACAAAGGATATACCAGGGAGTATGTTTCAATCAATGTTATTTATCTATTGTTCTTAGTCCCCTTTGTATGTATTAATACATGTGCAGCTGTTAATTACTGGAGGGTGAGAAAGCTGAGGAGAAAGAAAAAAAAATGTTTTTCCTCTCTGCATCTGCTTGTGAAATGGGCTTTACAGTGTGTAACTGTCTTCAGTGCCGGATATCAAAATGGCTGGATGCAGAACATTCACAATGCAGCAAGGGCTCAGCCTCCATCTCCCCTCTTCCCGGCTGCTACCTCACCTTTGATTAATAGCTCCAAAAATCAAAGCTCTGAAGCAAGCTTCACTTCTAATATAGATAATCAAATACACTTAATCATTTTAGTTCACGTTTTGTTTTTTTGAAATTTTTAAACAAAATTAAACTGTATTAGTGTAACAACAATTCAATAAGTAAAAGCTTCTCAGATACCTATGAACAGTCAACTAACTGGGGGGAAAAGAAGGGGGATACTGCAGCAGGCAGTGCGGTGTTTATTCAGAACATTATCTATAAGATTACAACTGACTCGCCAAAGAAGACTACACCAGTGCTTCACCACCATCTACGGTTGGCACAATCCCATGTTCCAATTTATGTTCAAACAGGAGTAATTTAACTGCCTATTATTTGTACAACCCTATTTACAGAAAGGGACTGGAGAACATTTACTAAGAAACACAGCCACATGCTAAAAATATATTGATCAACTGCAGTTGATGCCTCTAACACAGACTTCCCATGTGATCAGTGGTGCAAGATGGAGCAGAGCCGAGCCGAGCCCAACGAGGGGACGGGTCCCACTACAAACCCGCCGAGAGGAAGCGGCAAGATTCCCTTATCCCCGTGGCGGCTCGTGCGCATTGGCCCCCTTGCTGGTCTGGGCAGCCGCAGCCGGATGCTCCGAGAACCCGGCGCCCGCGTCCGCTCCAGCCCCTGGGCTCCTCGCGCTTTCGCTCGTTCTCTCCCTGGACGCAGCGCGGTCGCTGGCCCAACGCTGCCCCTTCCCAGACCCGACTCCCGGCCGCCCCCGGGTGTTGGTACCTGGCTCCCCGCTCCGGTGACTGGAAGGGCCCGTGCTGGGCAGAGGCTGGAGCCCAGAGCTCGGCCTCGAACGCGCGCTGCTGTGGAGCCGCTCTCAGCGCCCGAACGCGGGGCTAGACTGCGGGCTGCGGCACCAGCCCTGTTCCGTGCCCGTGTCGCTGTCTCCCACCAGCTCCCAGCGCTATTTAAGGAGCCGCCACCTCAGGCGGCCACGCCACATGGGCTGACAGCTTAGCTCCGCGACGCAGTCCAATGAGAGCCCGGGCTGGGCGCGGAGAGCCGGCGCTGGGGCGATGCCAGCCCCTGCCCGCAGGAGCCTCTCAGCGGGCGGGGGGGGGCAGGCCCGCTCCGTTCGGCAGCGCCTCCCCTCAGGCCGCCTTGGCGGCCAGGACAGGGCTGAAGCCGAAGCGCCGAGCTCCCCGGGGGCTGTTCTGAGCGGGTGAAGGGCTCGGCCGCGGCCCTCCCCGCAGGCGGTGGCTCCTCCTGTGGCGAGGAGGCCTCCGCGGACCCGAATCGACACTAACCCGTCCCGGCTGATCCCTCACCCCGGTATTCGTCTCTCTGGGGTTGGCTGCGTGGTGAGCCGGGCTAGGCCAGGCCAGGCCAGGCCGCCCCGGACACAGCGGCCTCCCCCGGCCAGGCTGCGCCGAGACCCCCGCACCGCTGAGCGCAGGGGGTGTGGAGCCGGGATGCCGCCGGCCGGCGCAGCCCAGGCAGGCCGGCCGCAGCCGAAGGAGCTCGGAGTGGGCGCGCGGGGAACAGGCACTCGGGGCAGTGGGGCGGGGAGCGCTTGGAAGTTACTTTTACTTGCAGGGCTCCCTGACCTAGACCCGACACTGGGCTCCACGGCACGGCACGGCCTGGCCTGGCCACCCCGCAGCGCCCAGAGACAGGCCCTAGGAACAACCACTGCGGGGGCTCGATGTCCCATTTACACTGTAACCGAGGTCTCCTGTTACAGGTGACTGACATTTGCAAAACAGAAGGACGATTGCTGTGGAGGCGAAGTCACTGGCTGAGCCCTCCAATCAGGCGGCGGGGGCGAGTGGAAGGGTGTCGCCTGTCCAATCTCTGGGCCTGTGTGGGTGTTGCTAGGAGATAGGGTGATGTGATGACTGTGTTAAGGGGACGGCTCTGTTTAGGAAATAGAGCCGCTTGTGATGCAAGAAGCGCCTGTGAATTGCGGCTTATTTCAGGCCATTCACCTCGGCAGAGTGTGAGCGCTGGAGGTTATTACAGGTCAACCCTGAAAACACAGACACGTGGGCAGTGACATATGCTCCAGGGTTGGCGTGGTCCCCCTCGCCCCAGTATACAGCCAGAAAAGGCTCTGATCAGCACCCCTAATGGGGAGAAGAGCAGAGAGAGAGAGAACTAAAGCCTCCACACAACAGAGCCCAGAACGGCCTGTTCCTCCTTTTCCTCACTGCAGGGACCAGGCTGGTGTGACTAGCTACTTCCACTCTCACTGAGCCCTGTGTCATAGCCAGAAGCTTATTAATTCTTGCTCCCTTTTGATAGTCTGTTAGCATTGAGAGACAGTGAGCTCCTGTTGCCTTGCGCAACCTGGGTCCCATGACCACCTGGCAGGTGCCTGCTGAAAGATTGGTCTCATTCCCTTCCAGTTGCCTCACCCTCCTGCCACCTCTCCCAAAACCAACATAAGCTGTAACTCCCCCAGTCACCTGCTTCCTTCCTACCTGCTCCTAACTCTTGATGCAAACTAGGAGCACAGCAGAAGGACTGAGGGAGCCAAGGTGTTTGTTTCTAGGTTTAGGGCCTTAGGGCTCCTACAATAACTCCTTCCCTAGCTTCAAACTCTAAAAATGAAGGTTACTTGTAACCAGAGTTTTTTTAGATGGACTCTGCATATTCATGATCATGGGATGCACTGCCAGTGCAGTTCAGAGGGTGTACTGTCTGTTAGCAGCGCCCCTTAAGAGTGGTCACAGCCCCTCCTATCCCTCTCAGACTTCCTGAGCATCCTGAACCTGAGTAACAGATTACCAATCTCAAGACATCAAAAATCACAGCAGAGTCCCCAAATCCACGATTTAAAAAATATTGGTGTTGGTCTTTTTGATTTTTGAACTCCCCCTTCCCAACATCTGTGTGTGTGAGTGTGATTTTGGACCATGCTGCATGAGCTCACATCCCTTTTCACCAATTAATTCTGCCCCCAGCCTCCAACTCAATCCTGTTCACCCAGTCTCTATATTAGTTCTTCTGCCTGGCCCCTGCCCTCACATTGGCCCCATGAGGGGATAGGGAAGAGGGAGTAAAGCCATCCTGAGCTGATGGGTTCTTTCTGCTCCCTCTTCCCCCTCCCCTCCTGTGAGAAGAATGGCTTTAGATTGTTGAGGGGATGTGGAAGGGGAGCCAGCTCTTTCTGCAGCAGCTCTGAGTGGTTGCTTTGGCCCTGGGGAGAGGCAAGTGAGGCAGGCAGCCAATCAGAGGAGGTTTTCCCCTCAGGCAGGGCTCAAATTTGCTGGAGGGCTGGAGCTTGTCATGATGATACAGAGTTCGAACCTGGCCAAAATCTCATCATTTATTTATTTAAAAAAAAGTCACAAGAGTTGGCACTATTGAAAGTACAGAAAGAGGCTTCATGCCATCCACTGCCACAGTTCCTTCCATCACCTCAAATCAAGATTTCAGGAAGACTCCTAGGAAAAGGAAAAAGTGTACAAGGAAATGTGAGTATGCAGAGTCCACCTTAAAGAATTCCAGTTACAAGTAAGGAATCTTCATTTAATCTGCAAGTGCCTTCTGGATATTCACACTCATGGGACAGATTGGCGAACAGTGCTCCAGCAACGAAATAAAGGTTATAATACTGCCCTATCAATTGTGCATCAGCTCTGGACACAAGGTCCCACATGACAGTCTCATAAGTAAGATGAAGAAATGGGGTCTCAGTGGAACTACCATTAAAAGGGATACATAATTGGTTAAACAACCACAAACAAAGGGTAACTATTGATGGAATTATGTCAGAATGGAGGGAGTCTCAAGTGGGGTTCCACAGGGATCTGTTCTGGGTCCAGTGTTGTTTAACATCTTTATTAATGACCTGAATGTAGGAATAGAGAGCATACTGATCAAATTTCCCAGTAACACAAAGCTAGGGGGCTCCCAAAACTTTGTGGAGGATAGAGCTAAAATTCAGAGTGATCTTGATAAATTGGAGAACTGGGCTATAGCCAACAAAATGAAATTCAGCAAAGACAAATGTAAGGCGTTACACTTAGGGAAGAAAAAACAAATGTACAAATATAGAATGGGGGATAACGGGCTTGGCAGCAGCAGTACTAAGCAGGATCTGGGAGTCATCATGGATCACCACCTCAACTTGAGTCAGCAATGTGATGTTGTTGCAAAAAAAAGAAAATGCAATTTTAGGTTACATAAACAGAGGTATAGCATAAAAGTCATGGGAGGTGATAGTACTGCTCTACTTGGTGCTGGTTAGGCCTCAGCTGGAGAAGTGTCCAATTTTGGTCACCAATGTGTAGAAAGGATGTAGAGAAACTGGAAAGGATCAAGAGACGAGCAACAAAGATGATCAAAGTGATGGAATGCAACCCATATGAGCAAAGGCTGAAGGAACTGGGTATGTTTAGTTCAGAAAAGAAGAGATTAAGGGGGGATATGATAAATTGTCTTCAGATATTTGAAAGGCTGCCATAAAAAAGATGGAGAAAAGTTGTTCTCTTTTGCCACAAAAGGCAGGACAAGAGGCAATGGTTCAAATTAAAGCATAGCAGATTTAGGTTAAATCTGAGGGAAAATTTCCTAAGTGTATGAACTGTAGGACAATGGAACTGTCTGCCAATGGAGGTTGTGCAAGTTCCTTCACTGGAGGTTTTCAAAAGGAGGCTGGATAGTCATCTGCCTTGGATGGTTTAGACACAACAAATCCTGCATCTTGGCAGGGGGTAAGACTAGATGACCGGTGCGGTTCCATCTAATCCTGTGATTTTATTCTAAATTTTTCACATCTTGTAAATGTATGTACAGAGCACCAAGAGGCAGACCCATAGATCTCTGTGATATGTAAGGGCTTGTCTTCACATCAGCGCTAAATCAGTGCCGCTGCAATTCATGCAGCGGCATTGATTTAGCAGGTCTGGTGAAGATGCAATATGTCAATGGGAGAGCACTCTCCCATCGATGTAATTAATCCACCTCAACAAGAAGCGGAAGCTATGTTGACAAGAGAGGATCTCCTGCTGACAAACTGCGGAGTAGACACCGCATTAAGTCGATGTAAGTTACGATGCTTAGGAGGTGTTTGTTTTTTGTGTTTTGTTTTGTTTTGTTGTTTTTTTGTTTTTTTTTACACACCTGAGTGATGTAATTTACGTTGACTTAAGTGGTAGTGTAGACAAGACCTCAGGAACTCAATGGAGAGAGACATTCTTCTCGTAGAGTGTGATTTAATCTCAACGGGCTGAAACAGATCTTAGCTTATAGTGTTCCTCTATACATTTTTTAATTTACCTAGATAACATTTGTGAAGAGACAGCCTGACCACCTTTATGATTTTTATTTTGTATGTGAACAGAGTGGAGGACCTGTGAAGTGTTAGTCTTGTTTGGATGATAGGCTTGGGTCCTCTTAGTTTCAAGTGTATTTAACTTTGATTCATCTTTATGACTGTAAGGGTTAGGAAAGAAAACTGGCAAATGTATTGTTTAATTAATGTGAAAATCAAACCTCTTTGGATAAGAATCCAAAGATTTAGGCCAAAGCACAACCTTGTTTTTGTGAAATATAGGGAAAGATGGATTAGCCATTAGGGCACTTAACTCCCTCACTCATTGGGCTGATGTTATGGCAACTAAGAGTATTTTCAATACACAAATGGAATAAAAAGAACAAGGAGTATTTGTGGCACCTTAAAGACTAACAAATTTATTTGAGGATAAGCTTTCATGGGCTAAAGCCCACTTCATCGGCTGCATGCAGTGGAAAATACAGTAGGAAGATCTAGATATATACAGAGAACATGGAAAAAATGGGTGTTGCCATACCAACTCTAATGAGACTAATCGAATAAGGTAAGCTGTTATCAGCAGGAGAAAAAGGTTGACAAGAAGGTGTGAGTAACAGTAGGGGGAAAATTAGCACGGGGAAACAGTTTAGTTTGTGTAATGACTCATCCACTCCCAGTCTTTATTCAAGCCTAATTTAATGATCAGAGGGATAGCCGTGTTAGTCTGGATCTGTAAAAGCAGCACAAGGAATCCCTGTGGCCAACCTTATAGGACTAACAGACGTTTTGGAGCATGAGCTTCGTGGAGTGAATTTAATGATGTCCTCTTGTAAATTAATTCCAAGTTCTTGTCAGTTTTTGTGAGTCTGTTTTTTTGAAGAGGTTTTTTTGTGAATAATTTGCAACTTTTAGTTCTCTAATAGAGTGACCAGGAGGTTGAAGTGTTTGCCGATTGGTTTTTGAATGTTATATTCTTGAATCTGACTTGTGTCTATTATTCGTTGCGTAGAGACTGTCTGGTTTGGCCAATGTACGTGGCAAAGGGCATTGCTGGCACATGTCACATTGGTAGATGTGCAGGCGTGAATGAGCCTCTATAATCAGAGGCGGTAGCCGTGGTTAGTCTGGATCTGTAAAAAGCAGCAGGAGATATCCTGTGGCACCTTATAGGACTAACAGACGTTTTGGAGCGTGGCTTTCGTGGGTGAATTACCCACTTCGCTCAGACGCAGGTGTGGAAATTCCAGGGCAGGTATATATGCTAGCAGTAAGCTAAGAATAACGAGGTTAGTTCAGTCAGGGAGGGTGAGGCCCTGTTCTAGCAGTTAGTAGGGTGTGAAAACCAAGGGAGGAGAAACTGGTTCTGTAATTGCAGCCATTATCACCGTCTTTGTTGAGTCCGAGCTGATAGTGTCAATTTGGCAAATTGAACTGAAGCTCAGCCAGTTTCTCTTTGAAGTCTGGTCCTGAAGTTTTTTGCTTCAGGATAGCCTTAAGGTGCGCAAAAAAACTTCAGACCAGACTTCCAAGAGAAAATGTTGAGCTTTCAGTTATTTGCAATTTGACACTATCAGCTCTGGACTCAACAGAAGACTGTGAATGGCTTTTGCCAATTACAGAACCATGTTTCTTCCTCCCTTTGGTTTTCACACCTCTACTGCCTAGAAACAGGGCCTCACCCTCCCTGACTGAACTAACCTCGTTATCTCTAGCTTACTGTGCTAGCATATGTATACCTGCCCCTGGAAATTTCACTACCATGCGTCTGACGAAGTGGGTATTCACCCACGAAAGCTCACGCTCCAAAACGTCTGTTAGTCTATAAGGTGCCACAGGATTCTCTGCTGCTTTTACAGAGCCTCTGATAGTGTGGCTGATGTGACCTAATCACCTAAACACCCAGTGTACAGGACATATAGACCAGTTTAGTAGGAAAAGCGTTTTCTAAGGGGACAACCAGATGTTAGAATGTTGTTATAAAAATTAATTGAATGGGAATGTGGCTTTCCTCATTAGGGTTTCACCATATTAATGCTTCAGCCTTGCACTTCTCACCAAGATGCAGAGCCACATTATACCGAGCTGCTCTGAATCTCCATGTTCAAATTGAAACCATTGGAAACAAGAGTTGCAAAGTTGCTGGAATGTATATTCTATAATTAGTTCAAAACTTTTGAATTCAGGCAAACCCTATAGCAACAGTTGGCTTCAACTATGATATGAGGCCAAAATTTCTCTGCTTGTTGGAAACCACTGTGCTTTGAGCTGCAGTCACAGCAGGCTCTGGATAAGGGGAATGCATCATGGTATTCTGGTCCATGAAGGAACAATATAAAAAGTATTTAATCTGATGATGGGACCTTCAAGCAAAATAAATTGGGAAAGGGCACAGAGGACACCTCAGATCCAGTACTTACATAATAAAAGCACAATGAAATAATGGCTACTAAGCATGCCACGTATTACTTTTATCATTTGTAATACCATTTATATTATCTATATGTTAAAGCAAAACATTTTTGAACAGAACATTGAACAATTTTTTCAAGTTATTCTTGAGCTGCCTACAGCCACGCTGTACAGCTCTGTACTGTGTTCCTTTCAGATCTCAAGCTGAGCAAGGTTGTCTAGAGACAGAATTCGGACAGGAGGCCTTCAAGGAGCACCTATGTGCTGCAGGAAGAAGTGCAGGTGATTTAGTAAGTCTTTCTTCCATCTTAGGCTCTTAACTTGCAGACACACACATTATTAAATTTTACTACCACGAGTAGTCCTATTCTTTTCAATAGGACCACTCACAGTAGTAAAGTTAAGCACCTGAATAAGTGTTTGGAGAGTCAGGGCCTTAACACTAAACCAATACCCCAGCTTCCTGCAATGCTACTGGAGGTGCCATCCTGCCATTTTCAAAACGAAACAAAACAGAGATCCTGAGAATTCACGATCATTCAAATGTCATGACACTTTTCGTAAGTACAGTGTTGTGCTGGTCAAATTACAACTCATAACATTTTTCCTGCAATTTCAGCTGGAAACATGTTATAAGGCTTAGTTATTTGTGCAATGCTTTTAGTTCATCCAATGAAAGATTCTAAGTATTATTAATGAGCCTGATTTTCAGTCTTGAAACTTGTGACATCACTTACAACTGTGCTAATCAATACCATCAGTGTAAGTGAATGGAGAATTCTGTTTTTGTATCATTTTACACCCATTTTGCACAAGCATAAATAATTACAGAAGGTACAAAGTAGTGCAGAATCAGGGCCCATCTTTTTAAACCCCTAGCTTTAAAATGAATATTAAGCAGCTACAGAGAATTGTTACAATATGTAGAATGAGTGCAGTGTTAGTAAACGTAGGAAAATAGCATGCTAAGGCAGCCCACTGAGATACATTTTCCCCTGTCTAACCCACACTCCAGTATTTCTCAACAAAATTTTGCTACAAACTGCAAGCTCTGCCTAAAGGCACAAAAAAAGTTTAACTCTTTAGTGCTGGGAATCTATACTAACCTCCAGAAAGCAGGTTGATGAACTGACATTTAATAAGCTCAAACAAATAAAATAGGGTCCAGCTGGGCTATCCCTCCCTCAGCACCTTCATAAACCCAGAACTGTGTAGGGGAGACACCCCACTTTGGGGGCACTAGTACCCAAGTGGTGCCTCACCCCTTTCCCTATGCCCTGGAGGAGATGTGCAGAGAGGAGTCAAAGAGGCTAACGGTGCCAAAACAAGGACCTCTGGACATTCAGAGAACCATCCACACTTTTGATTGTACTTTCTCAGTTACATGCTGATTGGCTGTCCAACCCTTTCCCTCCTCTCCCCAACAGCCCCTTCACCTGAACTTCACTTCACACTTGCCTCTCTTATCCTGTTCTCCCCTGCCCTGCCCCTCTTACTTCCCTTCTGTTTCCATTTAGCTTACTTCCCTTCTGTTTCCATTTGCTTATCCCCAAAATAAGTGAGTAAACAAATAAACGCTAAAAATTGAACTGTGGAACTAATTCCACATTAGCTGCCATCACCTTGTTAATTCTGCTAGTGAGTTCTATCCCTTTCCCCAGCCTCCGGCTGTCTATTTAGACTGTAAGATCTTCAGGGCAAGGGCAGTCCCGTACTCAGAATTTGTACAGAGCTAAACTTACTGTCAGAGAAATCAATGTTTAACATTGTAGTTCCGGATTTTTTGCATCTGGTGGGAGACTTTTGACTTTATGGGGTGAGTCCGAGATGATTTGTTGGCTATTAACTTTGGTTGAACTTCAATGTTGGTTCCTTTGACTGTCAAGTCAGCAACTGGTGTTTTTTCTCGATCCCCAGTTACAACAGTATGCTGAGACTCTTCAAACTTGGCTGTGTGGGTAGCTTTGAACTCTACTGAAAAAAGAAAAAGGAGAGAATGTATTCGTTCTTCCATTTGCAATTATGAGTAAGACTGAAGAGTTGAGGAAAACAGTTATTTATTGTCAGTACCTTTTGTTCTCAGAATAGAACATAAGAATGGCCCTACTGGGTCAGGCCAAAGGTCCATCTAGCCCAGTATCCTGTCTTCCGACAATGGCCAATGCCAGATGCCCCAGAGGGAATTAATAGAACAGGTAATCATCAAGTGATCCATCCTCTGTTGTTCATTCCCAGCTTCTGGCAAACAGAGGCTAGCGACACTATTCCTGCCCATCCTAGCTAATAGCCATCAATGGACCTATCCTCCATGAATTTATCTAATTCTTTTTTGAACCCTGTTATGGTCCTGGACATCACAACATCCTCTGGCAAGGAGTTCCACAGGTTGACTGTGCGTTGTGTAAAGAAATACACCTCTACCCCGCTATAATGCGACCCAATATGACATGAATTCAGATATAATGCAGTACAGAAGCACTCCAGGGTGGCGGGGCTGTGCTCTCCAGCGGATCAAAGCAAGTTTGATATAACGCGGTTTCACCTATAATGCAGTAAGATATTTTGGTTCCCGAGGACAGCGTTGTATCGGGGTAGAGGTCTACTTCCTTTTATTTGTTTTAAACCTGCTGCCTATTAATTTCATTTGGTGACCCCTAGTTCTTGTGTTATGAGAAGTAGTAAACACTTATCTGCTTTCTCTATACCAGTCATGATTTTATAGACCTCAATCATATCCCCAATTAGTCATCTCTTTTTTCCAAGCTGAAAAGTCCCAGGCTTATTAATCTTTCCTCATAGGGAAGCTGTTCCATACCCCAAATCATTTCTGTTGCCCTTTTCTGAACCCTTTCCAATTCCAATATATCTTTTTTGAGATGAGATGACTGCATCTGCACACAATATTCAAGATGTGGGCGTACTATGGATTTATATAGAGGCAACACAGTATTTTCTGTCCTATTATCTATCCCTTTCTTAATTATTCCCAGCATTCTGTTCACTTTTTTGACTGCCGCTGCACATTAAGTGGATGTTTTTAGAGATTTATTCACAATGACACCAAGATCTCTTTCTTGAGTGGTAAAGCTAATTTAGACCCCAATCATTGTATATGTAGAGTTGGGATGATGTTTTCCAATGTGCATTACTTTGCATTTATCAACATTAAATTTCATCTGCCATTTTGTTGCCCAGTCACCCAGTTTTGAGAGCTCCTTTTGTAGCTCTTCACAGTCTGCCTGGGTCTTAACTATCTTTAGTAATTTTGTATCATCTGCAAATTTTGCCACCTCGCTGTTTACCCCTTTTTCCAGATCATTTATGAATATGTTGATTAGGACTGGTCCCAGAACAGACCCCTGGGGGACACCACTATTTATCTCTCTCCATTCTGAAAACTGACTATTGATTATATTGTCTTTATAGATCCACACAGTAGGTGTTGCATGCCTGGCTATGTAACCAGCTTTGAGCAATAGTCAGAGTTAGGAGACATGTAAATGTCTATGGGCCCTACACTCAGTTAATAGGTGGGGCAAAGAATTTAAACCAATTTGACCCTCAGTTCCTCTCCATGTCCTAAACCTATTTAATTCTGGGCTGTGTAATAGAAGGGAGTCCATTCAGTATGTGTACAAGAGTCACTGTTCTGTCCAACTACTGTTTTGACATTAAAGCATGTGCCACCTCACTCCCCAGCATGGCTCTGGGTCTTTGGGAAAAGCACATATAGTGATGTTAACTTATATGATATAAGTCTCAAGAGACAACTCTGGTTAGCTACTGAGTTGAGATCTAAATACTGGTTTAACATTGTGAAAAAAAAGGATAGAATTGGCCAGCAGGACCTGGAACTCTGATGAGGAGGAAACCACCACCAGGAATGATTCCTGTAATAAGAGATGATACAAGGAAAAAGATCTCAAGGGCTCAAAGAGCATTTCCATTAACTTATTCAACATCAAACTCAAATCCAAAGGATGAGTAGTTTCTTAATGGGAGGGTACATATCTGTGAGCCCCTTTAAAAATTACTGCATCAAGAGGTGTCTGTTTTGCAAGGACATAGTAGACTAAAATAAACCTTTGCAGTTGTCAAAAATATCTTTGACCGCACTAGAGAGATAGAAGAAAGTCTAAGGTAACTAAAACTGGGATGATACCAAAGCAAGGCTTCTACCTTGAGCAAAAAACTTTTAAACAAGGTTCTCTGTATGACAGCATAATATTTCCTGGTGGATGGAGTCTAGGAGGGCTGCCTTGTTCTCCTGAGACAAGCATTAAGGACATCCTGACCTGAAAACCTAGCAGTTACACTGTAAAGTAAAACGACTTGAGGTCCAAATACCCCATCCTGCCATTTGATTGGGATGACAGATCTTAACTCAGAAGACAGACTGAATGGATAATCTTTACACAGGCCCAGAAGTTCCAAGAACTAGGTCTGCCATGCACAGGCTCAGACCTGTTGACTCCTCAGAACTCTGGGGACGAAAGGAAATGGAGGAAAAGGTGTAAAGGAGCACTTTCCCCTCTATGTATCATAAAGGGATGATACACACTGCATATCCTTGCCCACTTTGAAGTAGAATTTTAGCCCCTGGTTGTTCTAATATGTAGCAAACAAGTATGTGTATGGAAGGTACTCACCTGGTTTGAGTGACCACTTGTAATGAACCACACCCTTTCAACTCAGGTCATTACCTATGGTATTACTATACCTGTCAGCAGTAGAGAGAAGGGCTGTGGGTTTGTTTAAAATTTTTTTTTTTTTTTTAACCTGGAGTTCCAGAATTTCTATTTTTTGAGAGACTCTCTGGCCAAAAATACTACAGGAATATCAACTACTGATGTCACTTAGAGGAAACAAGGGAGCAGTCAAGACAGCTTTTTCAGGGGATGAAGTACAAGAAGGGCACCCCTAGGACTGTCTCACTGGGTCCTCCACTTCTTATATAGTCTATGTAAGATGCCCAGGGTTCCCAATGTTCCTACTGCATTGGGAAGGCCATTGAGGTCTATATCCATGGTGGTCTGCACCACGGTTGAGCTGTGTAGAGATATCTTGGCCTCATATGGCTCCAAGATGGTTGATGTGCTTTCCATGAGGAATGGTGTGGTGAGAAGGTGCTTTGTTTCTGCATCTCATCATCATCTTTGCTAGAAACATGTGCAATATCATGCTCTCCTCTATAGCCTGTAGGGGAGCCCTCAGTACTGAGTATCAGGGAGTGCGGTGCTGATGATATCATCAAGTCTTTCTGGTGCAGCAGAGACTGTGTCGGTGCTGATGTCTGGACTGTTGGTTCCACTCTTGCTGGCATCAGTGCCGGCCAATGCTGTGACTGTTTGGTCAGTGTGGTCGCTGCCAACTTGGTCTTCCCCACTGGTGCAGACTGCATTGTCTGTACTGGGGGCGGAGGCCTGGTGTCTGATGAAACACTTGGTGCAGAATCCCTTATGGGTGAATTTGGTGCCATGCAAGAAACATGTCTTTGTCTGTGCCTCAACTCTGTCTCCTTTGCTCGGGCCTCAGTGGTGCTGGAGGTCACTGGAATGTTGTAGGTGCTCACCTGAGCATGTCTCAGCATTGAGGGTAGCGACCTGGCAGGAGACCACCGTTGTTTTTGCGGTGCTCTGAGGAGAAGTCCAAGCCCTCTTTTTTGGTCTTTTAGAGGGTATGTCTCCTTTTCAGTTGGAAGAGTGCCCGGAAAGGCAGTCTGCTTGTCCGAGTCGGGTTGTAGGGATTTCTCCATTAAAATCATTTTTAGCCTGAGATCCCGGTCATGTCAGGCTCTGACTTTCAAATTGCTGCAGTGGGCACATTTTGGGGGGATATGTGCCTCACCCAGACAGCGTACGCACAATAGGAGTCTGTCTGAAATGGACATAGCTTTGTAGCAGGAGCTGCAGTGTCTGAAGCCTGGGGAGCCAGACATCTTAACGGCTAACTGTCCCCCGTTGGGAGGCAGCTAAAGAAATAAAACCAAACTTCTTTTTAAGAATAAAAGTAACACTAACTATAACTTTCTTTCTATCTAACTAACTAGCTATTTAAAATATTTTTCTAATGGTTTTAGGGAAGAGTGCTAACACTGCCCCAGCGCTGCATCTTTAGCCGAGGACAGCTGAGAAGGAACTGAAGGGCTTGGGTTGTGCATGTGCTACATGTGGCACCAACAGGACCGCAAGATGCCTTCTACACATGCATGACCTATGCGGACACTGCTACTATAAATCTCTGATCAAAAGCACTGGGACACACCGACACCTGAAGTGGGGCACCCACCAGGACAGTACTTGAAGTAGTCCCAAGCTGTATAGTATCTACATGAAGAAAACCTAGATAAGTTGTAAACTCTGGGAGGTGTCCAAGGGGACATAAGGCTCCAAGTATTTTTCTTTGATTGGACTAGGTTCCTCCTCATCAGGAATTGCAGCAGAATGGGATTGACCTACTTATCTTGGATCCAAAGCCACAATACTGAGCTCACTTCCAGGGGCTCCACTGTTCAGATGATGGCACCAGTCTAGCCTTGAAACAAACTTCTTTCAGCACTAAGGGTTCATCTGCACAGTGCTGAGGGGATAACTGTTTCAGAGGAGATTTTGGAGAAACCAATCCAATGGATCCAAAGGGGAAGTAGCCAGGGTTCATCAGCACCAACAGTTCCAAGTCATTCAGCATCCCCTTCCCCATTGCTTTCAAAGAACATTGACTCCTAGTACCTTGGACAAACAGGTCTGATGGGTAAAGGATAACTGATCCAACCTGCTTGGATCAGAAGAGGCCCTGTTTTTCTTGGGAATCCTATGGCCCACAGAAGCAGACTGCAACGGGGTCCACCTGGATGAGACAACAGATCTCTGTGGGAACACCATTTTGCTGCATTATATGGCCTCTTGGAGCTCCTGGAACTGTAAAAAATGTTTTCTTCAGCTTCCTCTGAAGAACTCTGATCTTTAGTTGGAAGAACTTCCTTCGATGGTTCGAGAAGTGTTTGCAACCAGACTGGAAGTTTGATTCAGGTTTTGGAACTGATGGAGGCTCAGCAGCCACACTGTTTGTATGTGGGGTGAACACTTTAGGAGAAGGTCACCCAGACTCGTGCTACTAGTCTCTTGCAGGAGCAAATTCCAGAGAGGAGTTTTATGGTCATCTTGGGCAAGGCCTTGCAGGCATCACAGCCCTTTGCTAAATGCCTGAGAAATGAGAACTAAAAGGTACTTTTCATGCCCAGCTGAAAGGGGAAACATAGTGGGGCAAGGAGAACACTCCTTAAACCCTGTTTTCCTACACAGGTCCTTTACGTTGGGCATGGCCTGAGAACATAAAACCAACAAAAAATTGAAGAGAACTAGGAAAAAAAATCAAACTCAAGTCTACAGTATGTCTATCCAAACGTCTTACAAACTATTTACAACTATTTTATGCAAACAAACATACAGGAGAAAGAAGTTGGTTCTATGACCGTCCCAGCAGGTGGATAGAGAAACTGCCAGTGAGCATGGAGTATTTATACACCAGTATATGAAATGTAGGCCACTTGGTATATATGCACACACCCTTCGAACAGCCAAAAATGCTTTTGTGGCCACATAGTTAGACATATAATATTTACACTGAGTTTCTGTGGAGGCTGTGTCATGAAAGAAAAGTACATTTTCCACTTTTTTTGTCCATTAAGAGAAAGAACAGCAAATGCTTAACACAATTAATATTAACAACTAAGGGGAAGGAACTCAGACCAAAATAAGGAAAGAAGAGCTTAAATACTACTTAGGCTATGTCGACACTATGCATCTTTTAGCAACACAGCTGTGCTGCTACAGCCATGCTGCTAAAAGGCGCGCACTGTAGCTGCTGTTCGTCGGCAGGCTGCCATAAAAAAAGATGGAGAAAAGTTGTTTTCTTTTGCCACAGAGAGCAGGAGACGAGGCAATGGGTTCAAACTACAGCATGGGAGATTTAGATTAAATCTCAGGAAAAACTCCTAACTGTGAGAACACTGGGACAATGGAACAGACTGCCTGAGGAGGTTATGGAAGCTCCTTCAATGGAGGTTTTCAAAAGAAAGGCTTGATAGCCATCTGTCTTGGATCATTTAAACACACACAACAAATCTTCCATCTTGGCAAGTCTTCTTTCACTCTCATCTAACCCTATGATTCTAGAGTATTTAAGGATCTAGCTGAACATTTCAGAACCATTAGCAATTATGTTCAAGAACCCATGGAGGACAGGTGAGGGTGAGGCTTCAGAAGACTGGAGAAGGGCAAACATTACCTATCTTTACAAATGGGGCGAGAGGGGAAGAAAAAAAAAAAAGGACCTGGGGATTTATAGACCAGTTAGCCTAACTTCAGCATTGGAATGATACTGGAACAAATGTTTAAAACAATCCATTTGTAAGCACCAAGTAGATGATTGGGTGATAAGTAACTGCCAGCATAGATTTGTCAAGAACAGATCATGCCAGATCAACCTAATTTCCTTCTTTGACAGGATTACTGACCTAATGGATAGAGGGAGGTAGATGTGAAGGCTTTTTACACAGCCCCACATTAGTCTCATAAGTAAAGTAGCAAAATGTGGTCTAGATTAAGTTACTATACAGTATGAAGCAATGGCAAAAAATGCAAATATAGTTCTGGACTATATTAACAGCGGTGTTGTATGTAAGAGAGGCAGTAATTCTGCTCTGTGCAGCACTGATGAGGCCTCAGCTGGAGTCCCGTGTCTAGTTTGGGGCAGATGTACACATATTAGAGAGAGTCCTGAGGAGAGCAGTAAAAATAAAAGGTCTAGCAAACATTACCCATGAGGAAACATTGAAAGATTTGGGTATATTTAATCTTGAGAGAAACAGACTAAGGGGAGACCTGATAACAGCCATATGTTAAGGGCTATTATAAAGAGGACAATGATCAGTTGATTTCCTTGTTCACTGACGGTAGGACAAAGTGTAATCAGGTTAGCTTGCAGCAAGGGAGATTTTGATTAGATATTAGGAAAAACTTCTAAACTATAAAAGATAGTTAAGCACTTGAACAGGTTACTCAGGGGGTTGTGGAATCCCCGTCATTGGAGATTTTTAAGAACAGGTTGCACAAGCACCTAATAGGGATGGTCTAGGTATACTTTGCCCTGCCTTTGTGCAGGGGATGGACTAATCTGAATGCCTCCATTCTTAAAATCCTATATGCCCATTCCCCAAAGTGGATTTTGAACACAGTTAAAGTGTCTGCATTAATTGATATATACAGTTTAAAGCAAAAATATTTACAAGAGGGCAGTGGAGTAAGCACAGGAAAAGCTCCATGAGTCAGATTCTGGTACCATACATAGCTCTGAAAGGCTTTTGATACAACCATCAGCAAGATATGCTATGTGTGGCAAATTTTCAGAAAGGTTGGGGCTGGTTTCTCTTTTAGCAGGTATAAATCTGAGTATAAATAAAACTTTCAAAAACACCAAAGTGACTTAGGAGTTTAAGGCCCAATTTCAAAAGTGATGTAGACTCTTAAGAGCCTGAGTCTCACTGAAAGTCAATGGGACTTTGGCCAAGTGCCCAAATCACTTGAAAATGCATCTTAAGCTCCTAAGTCACTTAGGCTCTTTTGAAAGTTTTACCCTACATCTGATTTGTACCCTATAGGTGTGCGTGGCCCTCCCTTGCTGTCATGGCCTGAGGGAGGCCACACCTCTGCTGTCACATCCCTGTAAGGACAGTCTAAGATAATGGGGAAGTTAAGCCCTCAGGCAGGGCGAGCGTGCCAAACAGTTTAAAGCCCAACCCTCAGGCAGGTTATAGTCAGGTATAGTCTTGGAAACCTACGCCCTCAGACAGGGCAGGGTACCAAACACAGTCTTGGGTTCCAGCCCTCAGGCAGGCGCAAGCACCCAGCAAACAGTCTAGGGAGCTCTGGCCAAGAGTTAGGCACCCAGGTACAATCTGTCATCCTGGCTCTTGTGGTAGACAGACAAGCACAGGCCTCTTGGCCTGAAGAGGGGGAGAACGCATCCATCTCCTTTGACAGCTGCCTCACAACCAGGGGCGACTCTAGTCATTTTGCCACCCCAGGCACGGCAGGCAGGCTGCCTTCGGTGGCTTGCCTGCGGGAGGTCCACCGAAGCTGTGGGACCAGTGGACCCTCTGCAGGCAAGCCACCGAAGGCAGCCTGCCTGCTGCTCTCGCTGCGACTGGCACAGCACCCCCAGTAGCTTGCTGCCCCAAGCACGCGCTTGGCGTGCTGGGGTCTGAAGCCACCCCTGCTTGCAACTGAGCAAGTACAGGGCCTGCTTTTTATACTTTCTGTTCCTGTCCCACCCCTCTTCTTCCAGCGTGGTGAGTGTGGCCTTCCTGGTTCTCCCCACCAGGGGGCATCTGGCCCTCCCTCACTGTCAACCTCCAAGGCAGGCCATGCCTCTTTGCTACACACTCACATTCTGAGATTTGTGCCTGCAGCAGGGTGACCAGATAGCAAGTGTGAAAAACTAGGACAGAAGGTGGGGGGTAATAGGCACCCATGTAAGAAAAAGTCCCAAATAGCTGGACTGTCCCTATAAAAATCAAGACATCTGGTCACCCTAGCCTGCAGTTGAATTCTGGATAGAGATTTTGTATATGCAAGTTGAATCTTCAAAAAGGAGGCTTTTTATGCTGCTGAAACGTTGGCCCTGTATGTATGGTTAGCACTGTCACCACTGCTGCAGAAACATTGAATCATTTGCCACCAGGAATAACTGCAGTTCAGGTTGGAAGAATGTTTCTACACTTAAAGCATAACCAAGGCCAATTAGTTAATATTTGTAAAGCACTTTGAAGATGAAAAGTTTTACTTAACATAGATCAGAAATGGTGAGTCCTCTTCTGTCTAGAGCCAGAAAGAAGTGGAAATCTCTCTTGGTTAAAGTTTTACCCAACATCCCTGCTGTGGCTGGCTTTTTACCTACATGGATAGCTCTTAAAAGTCCAACAGTCTGAAGTCAAAGCTGTTGAAATTCTGTCTAGTATGGGACACTAAGAGATAACATCTGACCCATAAAGTATAGAATTTCTGGCCAGACAGCTGAGCCAATAACAGCAAGAAAGGGGCTGTGGTAAAAGTGTCTCTTTAGTTTTCTATATCCAAGTTCAAATATTGCAACAGAAAAGTTATTTAAGTTCCAAGCATCTCCAGTTCTTTTGCTCTTTAACACACAGTGCATTCTCAAACCAAATGCCAAACTTAGCTGCTCCTATTCTATTCAGGCCCTCCCCCAGCTGCCAGTTTATGGTAACAGACTTCCCTGCATTTTAGAGATCCTCAGCTGCCATATTTGTTTCTTTGGGTGATTAATTAATTTGATTTCCTGGTATTCCTTTAGCCCAAAATCAGTGGCCACTTCCTCTCCCAGATGTAAAAAACAAGTTCTGAGTGTGTTTTAGCTCAGGGACCTTCAAGCAGTACAGAGAGTGGCCAGACAGGGGTCACAGCCACAGCCAGGAACCTCTTACACAAACCATACATGAATTACGTACCTTTCCCTTTGCATTTAGCATGTCTTAATTCTCTTCCTTCAAACCCCTCTTCCCCCCAAAAAACACTTATTATAACATACTATTTTATTTGAAATTCTAGGCTTTTCACAATACTCTGTTTTCACAACTTATTCTCAGCTTCAGGTCAAGAAGCGTTGCTTAGGCTTTCTCATCTTACACAAAACAAAAGAAAATGATTTTCTAGCCAGCCAAGCCCCCCACCCCCGAACAAAAACAAAATAAACCCCACATAAAAAAACCCCATGCAATCATATACTAGCAGTGACTTGAGTTTGAGTCCATAAAACTTCATATTATTCAGGCACCTTAATACTCAAATCTAAACTAACTAAAGGCTCCCAGGCTTCTGACATACAGAATTGTATATGAATGAAGCTTCAATATTACTGACAATCAAAGATGGCTTTTATAGATGCCAAGGCCAGAAGGGACTACTCATCTCCTAGTCTTACCACCTGTATAATACAGGCCACAGACCTTTCCCCAAATAATTCCTATTTGAAGAATATCTTGTGGAAAAACATTCAACTTTGATTTTAAAATGGACAATGATGGGGATACCCCCACAACCCAGGGTAAATGGTACCGATGTTTAATTATCCTCACTGTTAAATATCTATACTTTATTTCAAGTCTGAATGTTGTCTAACTTCAACTTCCAGCCACTGAATGTTGTTATGCCTTTGTCTGCTAGACTGAAGATCCCATTATCAAATATTTTTTCCCTGTTTAGGAACTTATAAACCTGATCAAGTTATCCCATAATCTTCCCTATGTTAACCTAAAGAGACTGTGACTGAGTCTGTCTCTACAAAGGCATATTTTCCAGTCCTTTTTTTTTAAATCATTCTTGTGGCTCTTCTCTGAACCCTCTCCAATTTATCAGTGTGACACTGTATGGAATCTGGGGGACAGTTGAGGTCTATTATAAATACCAATATGGTAAAATGGCAATGAATTATGCCAGATATGCCATGTAAGATATCTGTGAAAATGCTATAATTTGCCAAATATGATGATCTATAACCCATTTGTATTATGGGTCATAGATGTGTCTGTATTTAAAAACTTGTGCTATGCTTCTAGGTGACACCCCCAGACAGTTTCAGCACTGCCTAACCTGCTTGATGGCCTATTAAGGACCATCAGCTTTACAACTGACCCATTGAAAGAAGGCAAGGAATACACCATATGACTCAGCAAGGCATGCAGGGGCATGCCTATAGACAGAACTCTAAGGCTTCCAAGCCATGTGCTGGGCAGGTTCTGTTTGAAACAAAGGAAGCACAAAACACATGACAAAATGGAGAAGATGCAGCTGCCTTTTATAGTATTTTGCCTTCAATCCCACTTCTTACTTCTGGGGGAACTTTGCTACAAACTGAAGCTCTGAACAAAGGACTGAATGACCCACCCAAGCTGTGGATGTATTCCAGAGGGACTTTCAAGCCAGCAAACTCACCAATACTGCTAAGAACCTAATATATGGACTCTGAAGTTTCTGTATGTATGTCACTGTTTTACCATTTAAGATCTCTTCTTGTTCTCTCTTTATAACAAACCTTTAGTTTTAGGCACTAAAGGATTGGCTGGCAGTGTGGTATTTTGGGTAAATTCCAAACCTGTAATGACCTGATGACGTGGTTGACTCTTTGGGGTCAGAAGAACATTTTGTATATGTGAGCAGAGTTTAAAATAACCGTACTGAACCTAGGTGCTGATTGGTATTCCAGTCTCTGGGTCCAATAAAGGGGGCTATGTGATTTCTTTTTTAGCTTTTTGATAACCAGTGTGGGGAATCAGAAGCACAGTTTGTGACTGGCTGGGGAGTTTAACTTCAGTGTTACCCACTAGTCTTGGGAGTATCTGCTCTCCCTTTTGCAGCCTGCCCTGACCTTGGTATTCCCAGTGAGGACTGCGTCAGGCACCACTAGGTCACAATCAACATCCTTGATTAGTGAACACCAAAACAGGACACAGTATTGCAGCAGCAGTCACACCAGTGCCAAATACAAAGGTAAGATAACCTCCCTACTCCTACTTGCGACTTCCCTGTATATAGCCAAGCATTAGCCTTTCTGGCCAGAGGGTAGGTTTTCACACCTCAACTGCTAGAACAGGGCCTCATCCTCCCTGATTGAACTAACCTCGTTATCTCTAGCTTGCTTGCTAGCATATATATACCTGCCCCTGGAAACTTCCACTACATTCATCTGACGAAGTGGGTATTCACCCATGAAAGCTCATGATCCAAAACGTCTGTTAGTCTATAAGGTGCCACAGGATGCTCTGCTGCCTGTGAAAGAAAGTCCAGCACCAGGGTCAGCTGACTTGGGCTCGATGCTACAGGTAAGATATACGCAGATGTAACCATTCACTTGGCTTGGGCTGAGCCTGAAGCGCTGAGTCCAACTCTATCGAGATATGCTGCAGACTCTGATAGAGTCTTTGCAGGTTCCCCCCCAAGAATCCTTTTCTGTCCTCCTCTGCAGCCCACTGAGAACATATACTGGGATTCCCTAACGCACACCCTAGCATCTATGTTGGCATCAGGGGACACGTGGCACTATCCTACCATCCACTCAGGGGAAAAATCACAGCTTGCTCATACTTACTAGTGAAGACGCAATATTGGGTGTAATGTGGACCTGTATTGGGAATGATGCTTCTTGCTTCTCATAAGTTCTGTGGTCTCTTAATCTTATTACATTTTATAAGTTCTAAATTGTTTTTTGTTTGCCTGGTTATTGGTTACAGTAATAAAAATTCTTAGTTTTTGGAACATGTTCTTATTATTTAGTTCACAATTATGCTGGCTGATGCTAATGCAGCTTCTTGAGACATCAATATCCTGTACTGTCATTTGTCACAGAACCACAAACATCAATCTCAGGACATTTATGGTGCGATTGCAATGTTATATTACCTACAACACACAGCACTCGCTGCAAGATTCATACAGGCAGCAGAAGAACAAGGGCCAGGTAGAGCAAACTACAGCAACACATACACTCTGGCTCACTATTAAAAAATGAACAGGAGTAGTTGTTGCACCATAGCGAGACTAACAAATGTATTGAGCACAGCTTTCGTGGGCTACAGCCCACTTCTTTGGATGCATAGAATGGAACAACGCACACGACACACACTGAAAAGGTGGGAGTTGTCTTACCAACTCTGAGAGGCCAATTAAGTAAGAGAAAGAAAACTTTTGAAGTGATAATCAAGATAGCCCAGTACAGACAGTTTGATAAGAAATGTGAGAATACTTACAAGGGGAGATAGATTCAATGTTTGTAATGGCTCAGCCATTCCCAGTCCCTATTTAAGCCTAAGTTGATGGTATCTAGTTTGCATATCAATTCCAGCTCAGCAGTTTCTCGCTAGAGTCTGTTTTTGAAGCTTTTCTATTACAAAATTGCCACCCGCAGGTCTGTCATTGAATGACCAGACAGGTTAAAGTGTTCTTCTACTGGTTTTTGAGTGTTATGATTGACAGAGGCAGACGAGTACCCAGAAGTCACCTCCTACAAGACAGGCCCAACAAAGAAAATAACAGAACCCCACTAGCCGTCACCTTCAGCCCCCAACTAAAACCTCTCCATCAAAGATCTACAACCTATCCTGAAAGATGATCCCTCACTCTCATAGATCTTGGGAGACAGACCTGTCCTCGTTTACAGACAACCCCCCAACCTGAAGCAAATACTCACCAGCAACTACACATCACTGTACAAAAACCACTAACCCAGGAACCTATCCTTGCAACAAAGCCCGATGTCACTTAAATAGATATGTGGACAGAGCTGGCAACATCATAGGACCTAATCACATCAGCCATACCATCAGGGGCTCATTCACCTGCACATCTACCAATGTGATACATGCCCTCATGTGACAGCAATGCCCCTCTGCCATGTACATTGGCCAAACCAGACAGTCTCTATGCAAAAGAATTAAATGGACACAAATCTGACATCAGGAATCATAACACTCAAAAACCAGTAGGAGAACACTTTAACCTGTCTGGTCATTCAATGTTAGAAAACAGGATACTGAGCTAGATGGACTTTTGGTCTGACTCAGTGGGGCCATTCTTACGTTCTTATATAAATCCATGGTACATCTACACCCTGAATACTGTGACCAGTTCCGGTCATCTCATCTCAAACAGGATATAGTGGAACTGTAAAGAGAAGTATAACAAAGATAACATGGATATGGAATGGCTTCTGTACAAGGAAAGACTAAAAAGAGCAGGGCTGTTCAGCTTGGAAAAAGAGACACTTAAGGGGACGATGTGATAGAGGTCTATAAAATCATGAATGGTGTGGAGAGAGTGAACAAAGTAGTGTTATTTACTTCTCCCTTCACCAATAAAAAAACAGGAGTCACCTGATGTAATTAATAGGCAGCAGGTTTAATATAAACCTAAGGAAATAAGGTGCATTGTCTGAAAAAGTAACTTGTTGAACTCATTGCCATGGGATGTTATGGCCAAAAGTATAACTGGGTTAAGAAAAATACAAGATAAGTTCATGGAGGATAAAGCCATCAATAGCTATTGGCCAAAACGGTCAGAGAATCTAACCGCATGCTCAGGGCAACCCCCTAAACTTCTGACTGCCAGAAGTAGGAAGGGGAAGAAAGGGATAAGATCTTTCAAAAACTACCCTGTTCTCTACACTGCACCTGAAGCTCTAGTATTGGCCACTGTCCGAGACAGGATCCTGGGCTAGATAGACCGCTGGTCTGACCCACTATGGCAGTTCTTATTCTTTCTTTAACTAAGCCTTGATTCACTGGAAGTGATAAATAAAAAAATGTTATTGCTGGGGCTGATTTACAGTGTTGGACTTGCTTAAATAGACAAGCTTAAGTAGACAAGCTGGCTTTCTGCACCATGTACTCAGAATCCTCCTTTTTAGTGAGTTTCCAGCCTAGAAATTCCAGGTCCTCTATCCAGACACAAGTCAGTCTTTACACTGGCTCTCACCAGAACTATGGAACATTTGATGGAGAAATTCGATCAAAGGGTTATCATTAGGTATGAAAGATATTGAAATAACTATCTGTGAACCAGGAACCTGCAAAGATGCCATCATATTACAAAATGTAAACACCCTGAAAATGTTGTATATACTGTTCTACGGTGAAGGTCAAATACGTGTAAGTGAGAGAGCTATTGCTTTACAACCTCTTTTCCTGAAACCTGCAAAATTCCTGGACAACCTAGCGGAACTAAGAAGATGGTTTGAAGAAGGGAACAAATGAAAGCATAACAATGATTGCTTGGGAATTTTTTCATCATTTCATTAACGAATACCAATAATATACTTTTCTAAATAGCTTGTTAATTTTTCCTAAATTTAGTTTGTAACTCATTTAAAGTTTGAAAATGATTTCTCTACTAGTTTTGTACACTTCCATTTGGCAAATACTGAACTGTTTTCGTGTGTTACTAAAAGAGCAGAAGCTATCATAGCTGCCTTTTGTTTATTTCCCTGTTAATTATGACAGCAAAATCATTGTTAATTCTGGGAATATAGATAGCTAGTAGCTTCTGCTGTTCAACTCACATTGTAACAAAGTATTTGAGATAAATAACTATTTTAACAAATTTCTGTAAATTGGTTCAAGCAGGCGTAGAAATGAATTAGCTAGTCTCTTGATAATTTGGATGGAAAAAGCTCTGAGTAATTTGCCTCCCTTTTGTCATCCTGAAAGATTTAAGCATACTAACAGATCAAAAGCACAAATTCCTTGTTCAAGTTTCAGTTTTTCCATGTAAATGCTATCTTGAACTGGACTCTAAGTTATTCAAGACTCTCAGTGCACATGATGGCCCTTGAAGGAGTTTCAAAAGGGAGATTTTTTCCTCCTTCTTCAGAAGGAGGCAGCAAACAATTTAAAAACAACACAATGTTGTACAGTCCTTATTCATTTCAGAGCCTCAGTGGGATCAATAAGAAGCCCCTCACTTAACTATTCACAGGATCAATCCAGATGCTCAGATTATCAGAATCAGGCTGTAATCACAACTGGATATCTTCACCTAGTGATGCTTCATTCTCTTTCACCTCTGTAATTCTATCAGAAATAGTGGTGTCTCTCTTGCTGTGTATTTATAACTGCCTACTGTATTTTCCACTCCATGCATCTGATTAAGCGGGTTCTAGTCCACAAAAGCTTATGCCCAAATAAATGTGTTAGTCTCTAAGGTGCCACAGGGACTCCTCATTGTTTTTGCTGATACAGACTAACTTGGCTAGCCCTCTGAAACCTCTCTTCTATTTCACTAGGCTTTGGACACCTGAAAATCTTGCAGCAAGTGTTGCAACTCTGGTTGGAAGTTGCTAGAAGTTAGGAAATTGGTGTCCTTGTAAGGTTGCCAGTTGTGTTGCACCAGACTCAGCAGCATGAAACATGGTATTATCAGCAAAGTTTTCATGACATATACATGACCAAACACAGTTTTTGTTTATCCAGTTGTGACAAAGCTCTGTCCTTGTCTCCATGGGTCCCGTGTTTCCTGGCGGATTTCGCTAGCCTCAGAGGCTCGCTGTGACCCTCCACATAGCCCTTCTCTCTGTAGAGGCAAGGGTCACAGCCTACTGAGACATTTTCATCATAAGCCAGCAAGGGAGGAGAACTATTCTCCCTGGCACAGTCTGTTGACTCCCAGTCTCAGTGAATAATTCAGGAGGGTGGGATGGAGAAGAGGGCAAGGGGGGAGCCCAGGCCCACCCTCTACTCCAGGCTCCAGCCCAGGGACCCTAATAGTATCAGCTATGGTAGTTGACCTTTTGGAAACAGGACACATACAATTCCCTGGGCCACTTCCCCACAGCAGCCCCCTCTTCCTCAATATCTACTTCACCATTACCTCAGGGCCTCCTTCCTTGTGCGTGATATGGTTTGTACTACTCAGTTTCTCCAACAATGCAGCTTCCTCCTACAGCTCCTGGCACGCACACACACCTGACTAACTGGGAGGCTTTTAACTAGTTTCAGCCAGCCCCTGATTGGCTTCAGGTGTCCCAATCAACCTAGCTGTCTTCCCTGCCTTCTGGAAGGATCTTAGTTGGCCCCAAGTTTCTTAAATTACCTGGAATACCTGCCATTTGCTTATCCTGGTAACAGGGATTTGTTTAGCCTGTGGCTAATATATCGGTCTCCCGCTGCTTTACTACAGCCATCTGGTCTTGCCCCATCACACCTGCCAATACAGATCTGACCTTCAGTACCCCTGCTATTCCAGTCCTGGACCCACAAAAAGGCATAAAAATGATCATCACCAGCACTGTTTCAATTCCAGTCCTAGGGTTCACCTCTGCCACAGTTCTGTCAATGCACATTAATGTTATCCTGCAATATACCTGCCATTGGAAGTAATAGTAATAAGTACCATTTATGATGTACTTTTCATTTTCAAAGCCCTTTTCAAACACTAACTAATGAATCCTAGTCCTGGATTTCCCTTGAAAAGAGGCTGTTCACTGTACCAAACTGTATTGTATTTTTAAAATGCACATAAATGACTAAAGGGACGCATTTAACACCAACAATCCCAATACAAATTTAAAGCTAAGGCTAGCCAAAAACTCCAAAGGTAATAAAATGTTTTTTAAGTACATTAGAAGCAGGAAGCTTGCTAAACAACCAGTGGGGCCCCTTGATGATCGAAATACAAAAGGAGTGCTTAAAGACAATAAACTCATCGTGGAGAAACTAAATGGATTCTTTGCTTCAGTCCTCATGGCTGTGGATGTTAGGGAGATTCCCAAACCTGAGCCAGCTTTTGTAGGTGACAAATCTGAGGAACTGTCACAGATTGAAGTGTCACCAGATGAGGTTTTGGAATTAATTGATAAACTCAACATTAACAAGTCACCAGGACCAGATGGCATTCACCCAAGAGTTCTGAAAGAACTCAAAGCAGACTATTAACTCAGGTTTGTACCTGTTCGCTTTAAATCGGCTTCGGTACCATGACGAAGTGACATGTAATGCCATAATTTAAAAAGGGCTCTAGAGGGATCCTGGCAATTACAGACTGGTAAGTCTCACACGTACCGGGGGCAAATTAGTTGCAAACAATAGTTAAGAATAAATTGTCCAGAACACATAGAAAAGACAAACTGTTTGAGCAATGTCACATGGTTTCTGTAAAGGGAAATGGGTGTCTGTATAATCTATTTAAGAGTTGGTTTGGAGGCGTCAACATGACCAATGTGGACAAGGGGGATCCAGTGGAACATAGTGTACTGTAGATGTCCAGAAAGCCTTTGACAAGGTCCTTCACCCAAAAGGCTCTTACATAAATCGAAGCCCGCATGTAGGGATAAAGAGGAAAGGTCTTTCTTGATTAGAACTGGTTTAATAGACAGGGAACAAAAGTGAAGGAATAATGTCACGTAAATTCTCAGGATGGAGGGGGTAATTTAGTGGTGTTCCCCAGGGGGGTCAGTCCTAGGGACCAATCCTATTCAATTTTATTCCATAAATGATCTGGAGAAAGGGTAAAAACAGTGAGTGATACTAAACTACTCAACGAAAGTTGCAGATGATACCTACTACAGTAAACTTATTAAGCTAACTCAAGATAGTTAAGACCAAAGCAGATTTGAAGAACCTTCAAAAGATCTCACAAAACTAAGTGAGTTGGTGGGTAGGCAAAAATGGCAAATGAAATTTAAATGTGGATAAATGTAAAGTAATGCACATTGGAGAAAACAACCCAACTATACATACAATATGATGGGGGCTAATTTAGCTACAATGAGTCAGGAAAAAGATTTGGAGTCATCCCGTGGATAGTTCTCTGAAGATGTCCATCGAGTAGTGCAGAGGCAGTCAAAAAAGCAAACAGGATGTTAGGAATCATTAAAAAGGGATAGAGAATAAGACTGAGAATATGTATTTTGCCCTGTATATAAATCCATGGTATAAGCCCACATCGGTCGAATACTTGTGTACAGATGTTGGTCTCCTCAACCTCAAAAAAGATATTCTAGCACTAGAAAGGTTCAAGAAAAGGGCAACTAAAATGATTAGGGTTTGGAAGAGGGTCCCATACGAGGAAGATTAAGAGCTCGGACTCTTCAGCTGGAAAAGAGAAAGCTAAGGGGGGATATGATAGAGATATTATAAATCTATGAGTGATGTTGAGAAAGTGGATAAGGAAAAGTATTTTACTTATTCCATAATACAACGAACTAGGGTCACAAATGAAATTGATAGGGTAGCAGTTTAAAAAAATAAAAGGAAGTTCTTCTTCACGCATGCAGCACAGTCAACTTGTGGAACTCTTTACCTGAGGAGGTCTTGTGAAGGCTGGGAGTATAACAGTGTTTAAAAGGAATGGATAAATTCATCCGGTGGCTATAGTCCATAAATGGCTATAGCAGGGATGGGTAAAGAATTGTGTCCCTAGCCTCTTTCATCAGAGGATGGAGATGGATGGCAGGAGAGAGAATTACTTGATCAATTGCCTGGTTAGCTTCACTCCCTCTGGGGCACCTGGCATTGGCCACTGTTGGTAAACAGATACTGGGCTAGATGGACCTTTGGTCTGACCTGGTACGGCTGTTCTTATGTTCTAGACAGCTAAATAGCTAGTACATGCTTATAGATGAAATGTCAGTGGGGGAGGTTTAGGTTGGATATTAGGAAAAACTTTTTCACTAGGAGGGTGGTGAAGCACTGGAATGGGTTATCTAGGGAGGTGGTGGAATCTCCTTGCTTAGAGGTTTTTAAGGTCAGGCTTTACAAAGCCCTGACTGGGATGATTTAATTGGGAATTGGCCCTGCTTTGAGCAGAGGGTTGGACTAGATGACCTCCTGAGGTCCCTTCCAACCCTGATGGTTTATGATTCTAATCTAATAAAACTAAGGATTGGGTACTGGGGGCATCTGTTACCGACCACTTAATCTCACTATGGAACAAGACAAACTGCTCCTTAAACGTCTATAATGTGTAAGAAGAAAAACTGTTATAACGAGTAACTTCAAAAAAGGGGGCTGTAGCAATGTCGAGACTCACCGGTGTGGTGCCTTCTGCTGGTTGACTAGGAATTAGCTCATCCAGCACTATGAGCGCCTCCTGGTGGCTGGTGTCTTGCCTGCCTCAGGCTCCCATGTCCCTCACAGACCCCGGTGCCTTTTACCTCAGGGTTCTGCCCCAGCAGTACCACCACACTCTGGGTCTTTCCTCCCAGGGGAATCCCAAAGCCTCTACACCCACCTTGTCTCAGTGGCTACTGCCAGTCATCATCTAGCCCCCTTTCCCTGGGGCAGACTTCAGCCTGTCATAGCCACTCATCATTAGCAAGGGGGTCAGACCTGCTGCCTCTGCCTATTCCCAGGCTGCACCTCCCAGCCCCAGTACCTACATAGGCCTTTATCAAGGTCTCAGCCTGGCGAGTTGCCAGGCTGGAGCTGCCCGGCTCCTCTGGCCCTTCCCCAGCCCTGCTCTGTTTAAGTTACACTATGCTCCTTCAGGCAGCCAGGTCCATCTGTCTCCAAAGCTAGACTCAAACTCATAGACTTTAAGGTCAGAAGGGACCATTATGATCATCTAGTCTGACCTGCTGCACAACGCAGGGAACAGAATCTCACCCACCCACTCCTGTAACAAACCCCTAACCTATGTCTGAGTTATTGAAGTCCTCAAATTGTGGTTTGAAGACCTCAAGCTGCAAAGAATCCTCCAGCAAGTGACCTCTGCCTCATGCTGCAGAGGAAGGTGAAAAACCTCCAGGGCCTCTGCCAATCTGCCCTAGAGGAAAATTCCTTCCCGACCCCAAACATGGCAATCAGTTAAACCCTCAGCATGTGGGCAAGACTGACCAGCCAGCACCCAGGAAATAATTCTCTATAGTAACTCAGATCCCAGCCCATCTAACATCCCATCACAGACCACT
>NC_133781.1:33007749-33035605 GCF_003597395.2 Chelonoidis abingdonii
ACGCTCCAAAACGTCTGTTAGTCTATAAGGTGCCACAGGATTCTCTGCTGCTTTTACAGGCTTCTGATAGTTTCTGCAACTTTGACTTGAAGTAATTCCAGGCCTCCTCCGCCTTTAGATCCACAAGTTCTTCAGTCCAATCCACTTCCCTAACTAATTTCCTTAATTCTTGAAAGTTAACCCTTTTGAAATCAAAAACCCTAGTCCCAGATCTATTTTTGTTTACCCTTCCATCTAGTTTGAACTGAATTAGCTCATGATCACTTGAACCAACCCTACAACCATTTCTTCTATTAGGTCCTCACTACTCACCAAAACCAAATCTAAAATGGCATCCCCTCTTGTTGGTTCTTCTTCAACTCCTTGGTGAAGGAATCCATCAGCTATCACATCCAGGAAAATCTGAGCCCTATTATTGTTACTAGCACTTATCCTCCAGTCTATATCTGGGAAGTTAAAGTCTCCCATGATCACACAATTCTCATTAGTGTTTACTTCATTAAAAGCATTAAAGAGGTCTCTATCCATATCCAAATCAGATCCCGGCAGTCTGCAGCACACCCCAACTACTGTCTCAGGGGAGGCTCTAGTAGCTCTCTTTCCCAATGTGAGTTTTGCCCAGACAGACTCTGTCTTATCCATGCCATCACTTCTTATTTCTTTACAGTCTACCTCATCATTGATATACAGTGCTACTCCACCACCTTTGCCTTTATTTCTGTCTTTCCTAAACAGCACATAGCCTTCAATACCTATACTCCAGTCATGACTGCTATTCCACCATGTTTCTGTTATCCCTATAACATCTGGTTTCACTTCCTGCAGCAGTAGCTCTAGTTTCTCCATTTTGTTACTAGGCTCCTTGCATTAGTGTACAGACATCTTAATTTTTGCCGTTTGGCTTCACTGACATGCTTTAACCTGTTAGGCACAGACATTCTACCACCAGTATCACCTATTAGACTGGTATCTACACTACTCTGCCTCCTTATGGCCATTCTTCTGCCCATAGCTGTATCCTCTCTTACTTTATTTTCTTCTCTCTCAATGTTAAATTCTGGCGTGGAGATTACCTGGAGATCTTCCAACCATCTCCCCCAAATTCCTAGTTTAAAGCTCTCTTAATTAGTTGGGCAAGCCTCCATCCTAGAAATCTATTTCCCTCCTTACTCAGGTGAAGTCCATTCCGAGAGAACAGTCCTCTGTCCATGAATGCTTCCCAGTGGCCATACATCCCAAAGCCCTCCTTATAGCACCGCTGTCTGAGCCATCTGTTGATCGCCATGATCTTGTCACACCTTTGTTGCCCTTCTCTAGGAACAAGTGAATCCCACTGAAGATCACCTGAGCCTCGATTTCCTTAAGCGTCTTTCCCAGTCTGGCATAGTCTCCCTTGATACGTTCCAGCGAGAATCTAGACTCTTCTGTCTTATGGCCCCACAGCCCTTTTATCCAGGCCAGCTGTGGCCTGATTAAGCCAGCCACACCTGGGACCAACTACCTTGTGACCCTCCCTCAGCTGCTCTTAATCCCTTTTACCTTGGAGTGAGGCAGCTGCCCCATTACAGGGGCATTTGCTGGACATCTTATGCAGCCAGTTACAAAACTCCCCTAAAGTTTCTCAAAATAATAGATGATAATTTCTTAACACAGGAAGTCCTGCATCCAACATAGGGTACATTCAATAGTTGGACCTCATTAACTCAAATAAGAGTTAATCACTGACCTAAATATTAGTGTTGCCACTGTACCAAAGATCACGCTGTCATTACATTTACCTTGTGCAAACAGAATATGGCACCAATCAATAATATGTATAGTTAGAATTTTAAAAGGGTTAATTTCCCAAAGATTAATGTAATCAGTGGTATAACCGTCTGAGAGAACAAATATAAATGAAAAGCTTTAATGAAAACTGGGACTTGTTCATGAATATCTTATTGCAGTGTTTCTCAAACTGGGGTCTCTGGACCTTGGCCCCGCTGATCATCTCCTCCTCCCTCACAGAGCCTCCTGCACACTAGAGAACAGCTGTTCAGTGGTATGCAGGAGGCACTGGGAGGAAGGAGAGGAGCGGGGATGGGTGAGCTTGGGGGAGGGCCGGAAAGAGATGAGGAAGAGAAGGGGCAGGAGTGAAGCGGGGGTGGGAAGAGGTGGGGCCTTGGGGGAAGGGGTGGAGTGGGGGCATGGCCTGGGGCTGAGTGGGGGTTGAGGGAGGCCGCAAAAAAAATTTAAATCAAAATGGAGATCCTCGGGTCGCTAAAGTTTGAGAACCACTGTTCTATTGGATGTCCATGATCCCACAGATAGACAAAAAATGTAATTCTTGGCTAGAAGCCAACCTGGTTAAAAGAAGATGCAAAAGTGGTAATAAAAACATAAAACAATTATATATAAAAGGATGTGAAAGAAGGAATTAAATGGCAATGAATATAAAGTTAAAAAATGTAGGTGACATAAAAAAGGGAAGCCAAAAATCAATGAAATAGCAACAGCCAAAGGAGTTACAGATAATAAAAAAAATTTTTTTTAAATGTAATCGGTAACAAGAAAAACCCCATGTCAGGTATATAACCATAGCTAGATGCAGATGGTAAAACTGTAAACAGTGATGTAGAAAAAGCAGAAATGTTGAATGGATATTTCTGTTCAGAATTTGGAACAAAGCAGGAAGATGTATCCAACCCATATGATGATGTAGATGGAACAGAAAGTTTGCCATCTTTAACACAGGAGGATGTGATGCAGCATCTGCTAAAATTAAACATTTTCAATCAACACTCCCAGATAACTTACATCCAACGATCATAAAGGAACTAACTGAAACTCTCTGAACCACTGAAGTAAATATTTTAAAAAAATCATGAAAACTTGGGAAAATTCCAAAAGGACTGGAGGATTGCCAACATAGTTTCAATATTTGAAAAGGGTCAAGGGATGATCCAGGGTACCACAGACTGATCAGCCAGACCGAGATTCTGGGTAAAATAATGGAACAGTTAGTTTGTGACTAGCAACGAAGGATTAGAGGCCAAAATAAAAAAAAAAAAAAAAAGCGCATAGCCAGTCTGCACAGTTTCTCAGAAGCTAGATCTTGTCAAATAAATCTGTTGTCTTTTTTGGACAGCATTGATAAAATGAACTGTGTTGATAGAATATATATGGATTTCTCCAAGGTATTTGACCTAATACCACATGACATTTTGATTTACAAACTTGCATTATATGTGTGAGAGTCTGTATCTCTATGTTCACTCTTTTTACAAAGCTTTAATGGATTCTGTACAAAGCATGCCTTGTGAGGTATCACTGGAAAACTCACACTGTGCTGGTAAAATGTGTTGCAACAACACTGTATGTAAAGTTACAAGGTTCTACTGTATAAAATTACTGAGACATATTCCAAGTTCAGAAAAGCAGGCACAAACTTGTTCCTCAAAGACAAAAGGCAAATTGACATCTCAGCTAGGTGTTAACAAAAATCAAATGGACAATCACTTGGTTAAGCAGATATTCTTTGGCAGGAAAGAGCATGAGCAAGAAATTTACATCTTGGCAAAGAAATAGCTGGAAGTTTCCATCCCACAGACTTTGTCTCCTTAACCCCACCTGCAGATGTTTCTCAAGGAGGAGGAAAAGATATACAAATGGGGGAACAGATGCCCCAAATGATCTCTCCTTTCATCTCTACTCACGGAATCAACAACACCTGAAGGACAAAGGAAGCATCACTGGACTGAGGAGGGATCCTGGCTGAAAGATCCAACCAGTAATACTGCTAAAGCATGTAGTGAGATAAACCTTTTGCTTTGAATTCACTTAGCTTGTTAAATTAGGTGTTAGTTGCATTTTACATTTTATTTCTTTTTAACCAATTCTGACTTATGCCTCATTACTTGTAATTAGGGCTGTCAAGCGATTAAAAAAAAAATCCATCGCAATTAATCATGCTGTTAAACAATAACAGAATACCATTTAAATATTTTTGGATGTCTTCTACATTTTCAAATATATTGATTTCAATTACAACAAAGTGTACAATGCTTACTTTATTTTTATTACAAATATCTGCACTGTAAAAGAAAAGAAATAGCATTTTTCAATTCATCTCATACAAGTACTGTAGTGCAATCTCTATCATGAAAGTTGAACTTACAAGTGTAGAATTATGTACAAAAAAATAACTGCATTCAAAAATAAAACAAAGTCCACTCAGTCCTACTTCAGACAATCACTTAAACAAGTTTGGTTACAATTTGCAGGAGATAATGCTTCCTGCTTCTTGTTTACAGTGTTACCTGATAGGGAGAACAGTTGTTTGCATGGCACTGTTGTAGCTGGCGTTGCAAGATATTTATGTGCCAGATGTGCTAAAAAGAGTGATATGTCCCTTCATGCTTTAACTACCTTTCCGGAGGACATGCATCCATGCTGCTGACAGGTTCTGCTCAATAATGATCCAAAGCAAAGCAGACCGATGCATGTTCATCATCTTCATCTGAGTCAGATGCCACCAGCAGAAGATTGATTTTCTTTTTTGGTGGTTCGGGTTCTGTAGTTTCCGCATCTAAGCATTGCTCTTTTAAGACTTCTGAAAGCAAGCTCCATACCTCGTCCCTTTCAGATTTTGGACAGCACTTCAGATTCTTAAAACTTAGGTTGAGTGCTATAGCTATTTTTAGAAATCTTACATTGGTATCGTCTTTGTATTTTGTTAAATCTGCTGTGAAAGTGTTCTTAAAACCAACATGTGCTGGGTCATCATCCAAGACTGCTATAACATGAAATATATGACAGACTGCAGGTAAAACAGAACAGGACATATACTATTCTCCAAGGAGTTCAGTCACAAATTCAGTTAACACATTGTTTTTTTTATCGAGCATCATCAGCATGGAAGCATATCCTCTGGAATGGTGGTTGAAGCATTAAGAGGCATATGAATGTTTAGCATATCCAGCAGGTAAATACCTTGCAACAGCAGCTACAACAGTGCCATGCAAACAACTGTTCTCACTTTCAGGTAACACTGTAAATAAGTAGCAGGCAGCAGTATCTCCTATAAATGTAAACACACTTGTTTGTCTTAGCCATTGGCTGAACAAGAAGTAGGACTGAGTGGACTTACAGGCTCTAAAGTTTTACATTGTTTTGTTTTTGAGTGCTGTTATGTAACAAAAAATGACATTTGTAAGTTACACTTTCATGAAAAAGAGATTGCACTTGAGTACTTGTATGAGGTGAATTGAAAAATACTCTTATCTTTTTTACAGTGCAAATATTTGTAATAAAAATAATATAAAGTGAGTACTGTGCACTTTGTATTCTGTCATAACAGAAATCAATATATTTGAAAAGGCAGAAAAACATGCACAAATATTGTAATACATTTCAATTGGTATTCTATTGTTTAACAGCGTGATTAGATTTTTTAATCGCGATTAATTTTTTTTTAGTTAATCGTGCCAGTTAACGGCGATCAATCAACAGCCCTACTTGTAATCACTTAAAATCTAACTTGCTTTATCTAAACCAGTGAGTGTTTGGATTGAAGTGTTTGGGAAACTTCATCTGGGGTAACAGGATTTGTGCATATTTTCTATTAATGAAATGATACCTTCAATGAGCTTGTATTGTCCAGGGGTACTGGGTAGTACAAGATCCACATTTCTGGGGAAAAGTCTGGGACTGAGAGTTTCCTGGTATTGCCCTGCAGTGTAATTTATGGGTGGCCGGCTATAGCACTCAGGAGTGATTTACATGCTGGAGGCTGTTTGTGAGCAAACCAGGAGTCATTACTCTCACAGTGATGCAGTATAAAAGGCACCCCATGCTGGAAAATTGAGGGGATGCATCTGTTCAACAATCCAGACTGTACCCTGGGGAATGTCACAATACATAATTAACAGAGTTAAAAAAATTAGATGGTTTAAAAACTGATTCACTGACAGTTCTCAACACGTAGTTGGTAATAGTGAGATATCATACTATCACACTAATATTTTTATGAATAATCTAGATGAATTTATAAAATAATGACATAAAATGATTTTATAAAAAACATTTGCTGATAAAATTTGCAGATGAGACAAAGATTGCTGGGGTAGTAAATAACGAGGATGACAGGTTGTGATGAAGAGGGACTGTTCTTAACGTTTCGTCTGAATACTGTGTGGGTTCCTCAGTTTCCCCTATGCATTTCTTAAGTCTCCAGTGTGCATAGATGGCTGACACTTTGTATCCTGACAACAAATGGCTGAGGCCTTTCCCCCCTGCAAAGAAATAGCTAAAGGTGAACAAAGATCAGGTGACCTCTGGCCCAGGAAAGAGAAAGGCCAGAAAGGAGGGGCTGGAGGGGATTTCAGTTTTGGAGCTGGCTGGGGACAGGAAGTGAGGTAAGACGGGGCTGTCTGCCTCACTGGGCCCCAGAATGGACCCGGCTGAGGGGTCTGGTTCTCTGTACCCACAAGCTCTGTTTTAGACCGTGTTCCTGTCATCTAATAAACCTCTGTTTTACTGGCTGGCTAAGAGTCACGTCTGACTGTGAAGCGAAGTGGGGGTGCAGGCCCCTCTGGCTTCCCCAGGACCCCACCTGGGTGGACTCGCTGTGGGAAGTGCACGGAGGGGCATATGCTGAATGCTCCAAGGAGAGACCCAGAAAGGGGAAGCCATGTGAGCTTCTTGCCCTAAAAACAGTCTGCTCCAAGGGACAGGAGGCTCCCCAAAGTCCTGACTGGCTTTGTGGGGAGCAGTTCCAGAGCATTGCCCAGGGACTCCGTGACACAGCTTACTGTTACAGAGTGATCTGAATTGCCTGGTTAAATGGTTACAATGCAACAAAATGTGTTTTAATGCAGCCAAATGCATGGTAATATATCTGGGAGCCAAGATTGGAGGTCATACCTACAGGATGCAAGATTCTGTCTTGGTAAAGCACTTAGGAGTCATGATAGATAATCAACTCAATATGAGACGTCAATACAATGCTGTGACAAAAAGGGTTAATGTGCTCCTTGAATGTAATAAAAAGGGGAATATCAAGTAGAAGTAGATAAGTGAACTTGCCTCTGTACATAGCATTGGTAAGATCACTACTAGAATACGGTGTCCAGTTCTGATAGCCACTCTTCAAGGAGGATGTGGAAATACTACAAAGAGTTCAACAGAAGGCCATAAAAACGATAGAAAGGCTGAAAAACAGGCCTTAAAATGTGAGGTTTAGGGAGCTCAGCTTATCCGAGATACAGCTGAGAGGTGACTCAATCACTGCACATAGGCACTTACAGCTAGAAAAGAGATCTGATGGGGTGGGGAGCTTTCCAACATGGCTGACAAAGGCATAACAGGATCCAATGTCTGGAAGTTGAATTTAGATAAATTCAACATTGAAATAAGACAATTTCCTAGCAGTGAGTGTGATTAAACATTGGAATAGCTTACTGGGATAGTTGGTGGATTCACCATCGCTTAGAATCTTTATGTTGAAGTTAGATACCTTTTTAAAAGATACACTTTAATCAAGCTTCTAAAAGAAATTCTATGGCCTGTGTGTGCATGGGGGCAGGGATGGATGGTCATAACAGTCCCTTATGATTTTGGAATCTGTGACTGAGTCTCCCCTAGTCTTGCCCTTCCTTCAAGGCCATGGGGAGAACAGGTTTGCCTGCATCACTCTCAATAGTCTCAAAACACTTTCAGTTCTATAATCAAATCTCATACTTCAGGGCTTCAGACAGTTGCCTGCAGGGATCAGGAAGAAATTTTTTAAGCTGATATACAATTGGCTTAAATGTATTCTGTTTTCAGTTTTGCATTCCTCTGAAGCCTCAGAGATTGGCTACAGCTGGAGATGGGACACCGAGCAGTGGATCAGTGGCCTGAGAAGTTACAGAGGATCTTCTAACTCCCAGCCATGCATCTAGAAAAAGTTTCTTCAAATCTGAAGAAGAGCTCTGTGTAAGCTTGAAAACCCGTCTGTCTCACCAACAAAAGATATTTCCTCACACATCTTGTCTTGCTCATATGCTCAGGATCACACAGATTACCAGATTTGGGATCAGGAAGGAATTTTCCCTCAGGTCAGAATGACTGGGATCTTGAGGATTTTTCACCTTCTTCTGCAGCAAAGGGCATGGTTCACCTGCTGGGATCATCTCAAACAATTCTGTGCCACTGCAGGGACCTTGGGTATTGGGGCCATCTTGGTTTCTCCTGTGCTCAGCATGTGACACATAGGTAGATCTCCTGAGGACTGAAATGTTTTGGTCTAACTTAAGTCTCTGGCTTTTATATAGGGATATCTAGATGAAATGTAATATGATGTACAGGAGTTCAGGCAAGATGATCTAATGGACTTTCTAGCCTTAAACACTGTGCAACACTAATCCACAGTGCCTCAGAATTACAGAGATTTCTTTAAGTCTGTGCCAATAAATTGTTAGCATAGCATAGCAGGGTTATGGAGTGGCAGTGGTCCAGTGGATAGGGGACTGGGCTGGAAGTCAGGAGACATGGTGTTACTCCCAGCTCTGCTACTGACCTGTTGTGTAACCTTGGCCATTTTACATTAGCTCTCTCTCCCTCTATTTCTCCTTCCACCCTTTGCCTGTTTTGTCTTTTCTAGTTAAACTAACATTTTTTCAGGTAGGGACTGTTCCTTACTATATGTTTGTATGATAACTTGCACAATGGGGCCTTGATCTCAGCTGCGGTCTCTCTCTGTTACCATAATGCAAATAAATAATAAATAATATGGGAGCCTATACCTGCCACAAAGTAATAGCTTTGTAAGGACTGTCCAAGTTACAATGCTGCTCCAACAGCAGCATAACAGTATATGAATTGTTCAGTTATTGAGGACTCATTTTAATATCTTCTCCTAATAAAGTTCTGCTATAAAGGCGAGTGGTATTTGTATTCCTCTAGTTAATCGTTTTATTAAGAGGGGAACAGTATTCTTAAAGAAAATGATAATCCTGGGGAGAAGTGTTATTGTTCCTCTTAACTGTTCAATATTCAGTTATCTAAGTAATTCCTGGAAATATATGACAGTTGGGTTTATGGATAATTAAGTGACTGTAACCTTAGGACCACTCTCATATGCTAAAATTAGTGTAAACAGAGAGAATCTACTATTGTATCTTCATTCCTCTAGAAGACTGACCTGCTGTGAATTCTTTCCTAGTCATGCTTACCTTGATCTATGTTGCTTTGAGGGCTGAGAATAGAAGGACTTGATCCCATATCCAGAATCTGCCAAATATCCTGGAGGGAGCTGTGTACTCCAGATGATGACATCCAGGCCTGTTGGGATTGGCTAGTGCTCTCCCTATTGAGTTGCTGTGATTGGTTTGTTTCTGAGGATGTACATTCCTTTTGTTGCCCTGGACTGGAATTTCTAACAGAAGATTCCATTTGAACCTGTGAGAATCAAAACATCCCCTTAAGAGGATATCTACTCTTCAGATGGATGACACGTTGAAATTGGGTTAATCAAAAGAGGGAGGGGAGATGGTCAGGGCTGGGAGCTTCTCAGTGAGATAGCTAGATGGTTTCAGCAGCTGGGAGACAAGCTGTGTTGTTATTTCTAATTTAGACAGGGCATAAGGTGAAAGAGGATGAGGTTGGAACATGGACAGTGTGGTTGGGATACAACTTGTTTAAAATATGTTTTATAAAATAAAGCTGTATTATAAATACTATTTTGCACTTAATGAATAACTAAAGTAATGAATTTTCAGTGTCTAATACTCATTTTCTAGAAGTTACATAGAACTAAATCACATGTTTAAAAGTAGATCAAAAGTAGATCCTGTACTGTACCTGAATCTGTGGTAGTTCCGCTCCCTCACCACCACTGCTTGGAACATTTCCACCACTTAAGGTCTCTATTGAGCTAGGAAACGTAATCTTAGAAGTCAGTCTTGAGAAACGTTGTCGCTGTGCGTACTGGAGCTCCTGTTATGAAAAGAAGCCAGCCTAAATGATTGCACATTTCATTTAACACAGGGATCTACAGATAACCTGCAATGTGTTTTCCTGAACCTCTGGAAAGACTGTATTTACAGGTCAGTTTCTTGTGATTACTGTAAGCACTAGACACACAGCACAGAGATATGAAGTAGGAAATTAAACTACATTATGTACCTAAAGATCAATATTGTGATGACAGGGTAGTTTTCCCTGCACACGGAATAGCACGTAGTGGTCAGCCCATCCCACTACATGACATGGACCTTTAAAGGTTTGAAATGTTCAGTATAAGGACTTAAGGGGGATACAGAGAGGAAGCAGTCCCAGGAATGAATGATGTTTGGGATGAAATCCCATCACTGTATCTTTAGGGGCCTAGAGCCAGGAGCCTTGCAGAAAGGGTGTGGCCAGGTTCCCCTCTCACCCAGTCAATTGGGAATGAGCTGGATTTGAGATGGGGACTAGCATATATGCTAGCTATTTCTTCCTGGTGTCTGTCCTGTTATGGAGGGAGGACTGGCTGCTGGATCCTCTTAGCCTGAAGATTAATTGAGGAAAAAGGGGCCAGCTGAGGAAGTAGCTGGCTAAGAGTTTTTAGCTGGCTAAATTATAACCCAGCCCCAAGGAGGAGAGCTGAGCACTCCTATTTAAGTAGGGAGGTAATAACTTTCTGAATTAGCATGAACAGCTGACCAGGACTTTTCTAGAGACCCAGTGCAGGGTCAACTGGGGCAACTAACAAGCAAGTCATCCTATGTAGAAAAAATTCATAAATCAGATCCCAGGAAGGAGGCACAAGTTTCTGACTGAAAGAACCCAAGGGGATGCTGAGTGCAATGCACTAGTAGGGCCCCAAGGGGATGTACTCAAGATGCTCACCCCTTGACAATGGCCAAAACTCCACTCCTAATAATTCCTCCCAAACTCTCCACAACCTCCAGGGGAGCTGGAACAATTTTTATAGTTGGGTGTGTGTGTGCTGAGAGCCATGGAACCAAACTGTAAACCCTGTATATAATGGAAACCACTTCAAGCCAGGGGGTACAGCAGCACCCCCAGCACCTCTGCAGGAAGAGCTCAGTGCCAGGGAGCACTGCACAAATGCCAAAGTACTCAGTGCCAAATTGGAGCGGCTCGGCTCTGAGACTTATCTGAGGCCGGCTTCCATGAGGACAACCTTCAGCCTAATGTCTCTGTCCTTTTTAGTGCAGGGTCTGAAGTACCAACAGATCTGACACTTGTCCCTCACATGAGTTTCCCCCTCCAAGCACTTTAAGCAGCTGGAGTGCAGGTCACTAACAGGCATAGGTTTGCAACAGCTCTGCCAACCATGGTTTTGAAGTTATGATGACAATTCCCTTTGATTGTCACTAGAATCGTATATGGCTGTTGGTGGATGGATTGAGAATGAACTTTGTGCCATTGGCATTTGGTTGGTAATTCTACTGAAGATGTGTAAGTCAGAAGAGCTCTAGCTCCCTCTTGAAAAACTGTGCTGGTGCTACAGGGCTGACAGTAGTGAAAAGACAGCAGCTCTGACTCAATGCATATAAAGGACTTATCTGCTGATTAATTAAAGTACACAGAGTGAAATGCCAGCTCCATCGAAGACAATGGCAACCCCCTGACTGAGCTCTATAGAGCCAGGATTTCACTCATTCTGTTTTTCTGACCATAACTTCATTTTAAATTAATAAAATCTGACTTTAGCGCTCCCTTCTCCAACTTCCTCCCCTCATGCTCCCAGTTTGCATGTTTGAATGTACATGCTATTATTATTTGGATGAGTGCACTTTAAAAATCTGTAAATTCCAAGTAAATGTAAACATATGTTATATGTTTCCAAATGAACCACAACTATCATTTTAAATCTAAATTTCTTCAAGACAGACATACTCCTCCTTTAGGACTGAAATTTTAATATAACAACATAGAAATGAATCTGAAAAGTTTCTTAGGTGAAAAACATTTCTGCTCTGCTCTAGGTTTAGTTAACTCAAAGTCAGCCAATTGGAGTTATCACAAATGGTCCAAAAAGGCTTCTGGGCTGAGATCTAGCATGAGAAATTTCAATCCAAGAAGATTCTGGGGAAAGTTATAAGCAACTGAAAATATGGGTTTAGCACGATGTCTCCATAATCTGGTCAAACCCAGTTTTATGGAGGTTATATCATTACCTGTGTGGTAAGCTGGTACTGTAAATGCTCTAAAGCTGAGAATCGATGCTGTGCTTCATGGGCAAGCTCTTTAGGATACAGAGCACCATAAACAGTATGAACAGGGCCCTGTTTAGAGCTAGTGTAATGCTGAAGTCCTAAAAAGGAGAGAAAATGAATTATGAAGAGGGAATTTTCTATATTGTCGCTCTTAACTAAAAGAAAATTTCCCTTTCATTTAGGTGCTTACAGTAGTTATAAATGAGTTACAGAACATGGCAGTCGCTCATTGCATAGGGATACAAAGTTGTGTCAGAATTGGCCTAGAAATGTCTTTTCCTACTAGTGATTTTTTTCAACCCTTTTACTAGTAGAATTAAAATCTCTACAATGAAATTCTCTCACATGACCTAAAAATTCATCTTAAGTTTATTCAATAAGGTTATTCTGCTTTCTTCTCCTCTTCAATGAGAATCAAACAATGATTTCATGAGATGAACAACCTCTTTATAAATACAGAACCAAATTTTCACTCTTATGCAAAGTCCACACTGACACTTTAGCACTAGGTTGTTCTTTACTGAATATCTCCATATCCAAGAGTTACTGACTGGCAAACTCTTTGTCATGTTTTGGCCCAGCACCTTCTGCATTAGGGACAAACTTGCTCTCAATCTCTAGCACAGGAGTGGGCAAACTACGGCCTGCAGGCCAGATCTGACTGTAAGCCATTTTAAGCCGACCCGCGAGCTCCCGCTGGGGAGCAGGGTCTGGGGCTTGTCCAGCTCCAGTGCTCCAGCTGGCGCACAGAGTCAAGGGTCACACCAGGCGGTTCCTGGAAGTCGCAGAATGGCCCTGCTCTGGCACTCCAGCCAGGGAGCAGGGTCGGGGGCTACTCCACACAGCTCCTGGAAGCCACAGCCTGCCTCCCCTCTGGCTCCTACATGCTCCAGTGGTCCCCTCCAGTGCTCCAATGGGAACTGCAAGAACGGTGCCTGCAGACAGGGCAGCCTGCAGAGTTGCCTGGCTGCGCCTCCACATAGGAGCCAGAGAAGGGACATGATGCTGCTTCTGGGAACCGCTTGAGATAAGTGCTGCTTGGAGCCTGCAACCCTGAGCCTCCCCCCATGCCCCAACCCCCTGCCCCAGCCCTGATCCCCGTCCCACCCTCCAACTCGTCCCAGCCCAGAGCACACTCCTACACCCCAAACTCCTCATCCCCAGCCCCACCCCAGAGTCTGCACACTCCTAGCCAGAGCCCTTACTGCCTCCTGCATCCTACTCCCTCAACCCAGCCTGGAGCCCCCACCCGCACCATGAACTCCTCATTTCTGGTCCCACCCTTGAGCCCGCACCGCCAACCAGAGCCCTTACCCCCACCCACACCCCAACCCCAGTTTTCTGAGCATTCGTGGCCCGCCATACAATTTCTATTCCCAGATGTGGCCCTTGGGCCAAAAAAGTTTGCCCACCCCTGCATTAGCCCTTAATTCTCACATTAGGAACTGAAATGCACTGTCTCAAGGATCAGCCTGCTCCCCACACTTTACTGTCACATTAGGCCTTGTCTATACTACAGGGGAAATTCAATCTAAGCTATGCAATTTGAGTTACATGAATAGCATAACTCAAATTGACATAACCTAGATCTACTTACCACGGGGTCCCCACTACGCAAAGTCAATAGGAGACGCTCTCCTATCGACTCCCCCTACTCTTCTTGATCCGGTAGAATCAACGGGAGAGTGACCTGCGTCGATTTAGTGAGTCTTCACTAGACTCGCTAAAATCGACCACCGATGCATCAACTGCCACTCATTGATCCCCCCTGGTAAGTGTAGACAAGCCCATCTGACTCTCTCCATCTCAAATCCCTGTGATTTACTCTCTCATCACGAACAAAAGCCTTATATAGAATGAATTTACCTTCCTTTGACACTACACTAAGTTCTGCTCGAAGTCTGTTTCCCATTTCAATTAGTTGCTGCTTTTCTTGGCTCAGAATAGAGATCTTTCTCATTGCTTCCTTCAGTTTACTCTGCATTTCCTGTACAGAGCAATTCATACACTGGTGTGGGCCATCGCCTGACCCCACCCCTGATAATTGTTGTTTGAGATCTACAATCTCTTCTTGAAGCCCTTTAATCATTGAACCCTGAAAGGGGGAGAGAGAGCATAAAAATTTCTTTAATTTAAGGATAAGGGTAGGATACAAACAATTTTACTTAGAAGTTGGTTGTCCCCCCTCAAAAACAAAACAAAAAACAGTTGAATGGTAACACTTTCAACTGGAGCCAATACTGGAGCCCATTTTTAGTATTTACATTAGCAATGTAGACTACGTTGTAAATTCAGCAAGGGCCCAAATCACCATCTGAAAAGATTAGAACAGTGGTCTTCATACACGAACATGGAATTCATTACTAGTAAACATAATACCAGACATCTAGGAAGAGGGAAGAAAAAGCGCAGTTATCAACCGGAGAGCCGTAAGCCTGAGAAAGATCTTGAGAATGAGAATTCACAGTAGGCAATAAATTAAATGGAAGCTCTTTGTGCAACACCCCAGTACAAAAAAAAGTCATTCTTTGTAATATATCACATGCCAAAAAAATGATGTTAAAAATTAATGTTGCAAAGTCAAGCACTCAAAAGTTAGAAAATTCCAGAATTAAGTTGACCTGTGCAACCTTAATTTGGCTGACCTGTGCATATGCATTATGAGAGTCTTTAATTAGAAGTTCACTTTTTTTTCCCCCTAAAGAGGACACAAATTGGAGTAATGATAAAAAATGAAGAAGATAGGCCACTGATACAGACCTAGGTAATCTGGGCACAAGCAAGGGAACAAAGAATGTAAGTCATACTTACAAAATGGGTGACTATCCTGGGAAGCAGTGGCTCTGAAAAAGATTTGAGAGTCATGGTGGAGAACCAGCTGAACATGAACTCCCAGTGGAACACTGTGGCCAAAAGAACTAATGTGATTGTTGGATGCATAAACAGGAGACTCTCAAATAGGAGTATAGAGGGTGTTTTAACTCTGTACTTGGCACTGGTGCGATTGCTGTTAGGCTACTGTGTCCAGTTCTGATATCCACAATTCAAGAAGAACGTTGAAAAATTGGAGGGCTCAGAGAGGAGCCATAAGAATAATCAAAAGATTAGAAAACATGCCTTATAACTATAGACTCAAGGAGCTTGAACTATTATAGCTTATCAAAGAGAAGGTTAAGGGGTGATTTAATCAGTCTATAAGTACCTGCACATGAGGACTAAATATTTTATAATGAGCAGACAAAGATATAACAAAATCCAGGAGCTGGAAGTTGAAGCTAGACCTATTCAGACTGGACATAATGCATACATTTTAACAGAGTAATTAATCACTGCAACGATTCACCAAGAGTTGTGGTGGCTTCTCCATCAGTGGGAATTTTTAATTCAAGATTGATTTTTTTTAAAGCTATGCAATTCAAAAGGCATTATTTTGTTGAAGTTCTATGGGTTGCATTATGTAGGAGGCCAGATTAGGTGATCACAATGGTTCCTTCAGGCCTTGGAATCTTTTAAAAAACTGGATCTGTCTCATTCAGTGGACTGGATGGATCGGGTTAACTAAATGGGTAGCTATTCAGTATTTCCTTTACCCTCACCATTCAATGTGAGGCCTCAAGCTTTACATACTGCGCATCATTTGAACCCTGCACTGAATACAGAATTATTAATTTCATCATAGGCTTTTTAATGACACTCATCCGTGGAGTACTTAAATTCTTCACAAACATTAATTTTTACAACACACCTATTTGGTAAGGTGGTACTATTAGCCCTGTTTTTACAGATGGAGGATTAAGTCACAGAGATTAAAATTAAAATTGTCAGATGTCCACTAATTTTGAGTGCCAAAGTTGAGATGCCTAGAACCAAATTATTCAGAGAACTTTGCCTTTTAATAATGCTTTATATGTTCAAAGCACAGCTATCATTTACTTAATTTACTGATGTGAATATTCAGCATTTCTACAAATCAGGACCCAGGTGTCTCAAGAAATGCACTTGGCAAATAGGAATAAACAGCTTCCACCTGTGAAGAGTTTGGCTTATATGATTGGCTCTGTAAACTGCATGCATGGAGAGGTGAAGACAAGAGTGGGACCCAGAGGGGCACCATGGTGCCCATGATTGGGCCAGGGAAGCAGATAGGAACTGGGGTGACCAGGCCAGGGTTGGGAGCAGCTACAGTCTGTCGCTAATGAGAGACCCCCACTTTCCAGCCTGGAACCAGTTCCCCTGACCCCTGCCAAGTGTCAGTCACTCCCCTCATTCCCCATGCAGAGCACCCACTCTGCTCCCACTTCCCTCTCTCTGCCCTGCCATTCAAAGTGTACTTTTGCCATATCCGATTCATTCTCTGACTATACTTTATCCTGTGCACTGGAGAAGATGGGAGGTAATGAGGAAAAATAGTATGTGATCATGCAACTAAAGACTGCTTCATAATACATATACACAAGGGAGGCAAATTAAGGTTGTTTGTAATTTGCTTAGTTTAAAAAATACCTGACAAAATAAATAGAAATTTTCTTCATATGGAACCATACTGAGCATGGGACATCAGTGGGACTGGAGCTAACAGTAATTTACAGCTATAGTAAACAATTATTCTGTGTGTGGACCAGCCATTAGCAGGGGAGGAGATATACAATTTGCTACAACTGCAAGGTACAGTGGAAGGTACAGACCTTTTTGTCTCTACTCAGTTCCTATCCACCATGTCGCATTCTGTTCACTTTCCCCTTTGATCCTATCCCTGCATAAACTGTCCCTATCCTACTCCGCTACCTTTGTCCCTTCAGCCTGCACCCTCCACATCCTTCCATTCCTCTTCTCCATATCACTGTATTTGAACAAGTCAGGCTGCTTCCTTCTCCTCATGCTGCCCAGGCACCAGCATGAGAAGCATTGAGAGCACAGGAGAGAGAGTCTCTCTGTTCAGTTATGGTGCTGGGTGCCACAACAGTTCTTAACTGCTTGGAGGAGTAACTGTAGGAAATGTCCTGCTCAGCCCCACCTATCCTGAAGCCTGCCAAACCTTCTGAGCCTGAGGACTAAGTGGGGCCAGCTGAGGGAGCAGCTGACTAAGGCCCTACGGCGCGCTAATGGACACCCTGCTCCAGGAAAGCTGGGGACTCCTTGCTTAAGGAAAGAGCAAACAACTGCCTGACTTACCCAGGCTCTAGGGAAGCAGTACTAGGGTCCAGCATTCCCTAAAAGGAACAGAGAACTGTGAGTTAAGTCTTTGTGTTAATGTGGGACTGTCGTTGAAGGAAGTGTTTATCTGGGGACTCTGAGTATGCCTGAAGGGAACTGAACATTTATGTGACCTGGCCAGATGGCTATGCCACAGAAGACCTAGAGAGAGGCAACCCACAGGAAGTGGCAACCATAGGAAAGGGCAAGCAACCACCACACCCAGCCACAAGAGGACGTCAGTTGGCAAGTTGCTTCTGGACATATAGGGCTTGCTCAGAAGTTGGATCCCTTGACAATTCATATATGGAAATGCCTGAACATTTTTTTCTGAAACTTTCCCAGACACCTGACAAGGAAAAATTCAGTCCAAATGGCTAACGCTAGGCAGTTATAACAAACCGAACAGAGGTTCTTATAACGGAAGGAATTAGGCAACCTTAACTACCAGCACTTCCTATATTTACATACTAAAAATCTATGTTAAAAAGAACATTATTTAAGGTGCAAGGTCAAGCACTTGAAAGTTAGGAAATGGAAAAATTTAGATTGTCCACACAATCTTAATTCTGCCCCATAAGACGTGTATTTTGACACAGTCTTTAACTAAATGATCACTTACTATTTTTTCCACAGCATTTGTCTTATTCAGAACAGAGGATGGCCAGTGCTCAAGGAATGAGGCAGCTGTTCAACATTTTTATTCCCATTATTCAATTAATGTCTGTTATCTTATTTACTGCATGCTATCCAATGTCTGAATGAATACAGATTTATTTCACCATGCTCTTTTCCAGGATACTTGACCCCATGGTACTTGAGTGCCTCATAAATATTCATTAATATAGTTCCACAATAAATGGTGAGATAGACGAACAGTATTATTCCCATTTTACACACGGAGAAACTAAGTCAAAGACTTGACATGAGACGACATAGTGAATAACTGGCAGAGTTGGGTCTAGAACTCTGTCCCTCTGTTCTCATTCCTCCAGAACACTGTCTTACTGCTGGAGGTGCTGAGCACTCACAGCTTCTATTGACTTCAGTTGTAGTTGTGAGAGCTCAGTACTTCTACATTCAGTCCCCAGATGTGTCAACCTAGGCAACCAGAAAACGAAGAACACAAACTTAGTGCTCATTGTAGAGAGAGGGAACAAGCCAGAGACATGAGGCCTGGTAAAAAGGCCTACTGATAGAACCAACACACACAAGGTAAATGGTGGTAACTAACCATATCAGAGGGGCAATATGTAGCTTGCTTAGATCAGTATATAAAAGGGGCCTTACAGACGGGGGTGTCTTTGTCCAGCCAAAGGGGGAGCAGAAAGTCCCACCACTCACTGAGCTGAGTGCATTGTAACGGGCATACACATGCTAGTGTACCTGTAGCATGAAGAGAACTCTAAGACATGTTTTATTGACAATAAACCTGGCCATTGGGCAGTTCGATCAAGGTCTGCTGTGTCAGCTCTCTGTGCAGAGCTAGTGTGGCACACAGAGAGAACACACACACGCAGCCCACAAAAGACAATAGGCATCTGCCAAGTGACTAGCTCAGCATCACATATAAAAAGTGTGGTAGAAGCAGAGATAGAATGGAATTCTCCTGAATGGCATTCATTTGCCTTAACCATAAACCCATCCTTTCTCTTGCTTCCCTCATCTTGATCTTGACATGCCTTTCAACTTGTAGAACAAATTAGGTAGAGATTGTATGAAAAGCCTAATTCATTCTATGACTCTGGATCACTCTCTGAGAACCATCCATCCAACCCTCCCTAACAGGTGTTTCTGAAACCTGCTCTTAAAAATCTTAAACCAAGGAGATTCCAAACAACCTCATCAGGCAATTTATTCCAGTGCTTAAGCACCCTGACAGTTACTGAGTCTTTCCTAATGCCCAGCCTAAACCTCCCTTGCTGCAATTTAAGCCCATTGCCTCTTGCCCTATCCTCAGAGGTTAGGAAAAATAATTTTTCTCCCTCCTTCTTGTAACAACCTTTTATGTACTTGAAAACTGTTAATATGTCCTCTGTCTTCTCTTTTCCAGACTAAACAAACAATTTTTTCAATCTTCCTCATAGGTCATGTTACTCAGACTTTAAGGTCAGAAGGGACCATTATGATTACCTAGTCTGACCTCCTGCACAATGCAGGGCACAGAATCTCACCCACCCACTCCTGTAACAAACCCCTAACCTATGTCTGAGTTATTGAAGTCCTCAAATTGTGGTTTGAAGACCTCAAACTGCAGAGAATCTTCCAGCAAGTGACCCCTGCCCCATGCTGCAGAGGAAGGCGAAAAACCTCCAGGGCCTCTGCCAGTCTGCCCTGGAGGAAAATTCCTTCCCGACCCCAAATATGGCAATCAGTTAAACCCTCAGCATGTGGGCAAGACTCAGCCAGCACCCAGGAAAGAATTCTCTGTAGTAACTCAGATCTCATCCCATCTAACATCCCTGCACAGACCACTGGGCATACTTACCTGCTGATAATCAAAGATCACTTGCCAAATTAATTGCCAAAATTAGGCTAGCCCATCATACCATCCCCTCCATAAACTTATCAAGCCTAGTCTTAAAGCCAGATATGTCTTTTGCCTCCACTACTCCCCCCCTGGAAGGCTGTTCCAGAACTTCACTCCTCTAATGGTTAGAAACCTTCATCTAATTTCAAGTCTAAGCTTCCTAGTGTCCAGTTTATACCCATTTGTTCTTGTGTCCACATTGGTATTAAGCTTAAATAATTCCACTCTCTCCCTAATATTAATCCCTCTGATATATTTATGTTCAGGTATCTGGCCTCAAGGAAAGTCTCCCATCCCCAATGCAGACAGTCCCAGCAAAACTCCCCTGCAACCTTCCCAGGTCAATACTCCCCTCTCCCTGCTGCATCACAGGCACCCACGCAGTATTCAAAGAAAACATTAAGAACATTCCCACTTCGTCACACTCCTTCCCCCAGGCACACTCACTTCCTGTAGTGGATGGCCGGGTACCCCTCCCCCCGGGCACACCACTTCCGGTAGCGGATGGCTGGATACTCCTCCAGGGTTTCACACAATGTGGCAATCTGCTCTGCCATCATCTCCAGCTGCTTGTTCTTTTCCAAGGAGCTGTAGGGGCTGAACCATTTGTGGAAAGTCTGTGGCCCATCCAGGGAGTACACCTGGGGGGCGAGGGGAGCAGAGAGCAGACCCTGGTGCCAACTGCTGGCAGCCAGGCCAGCTGTGCTCCATACCATGCCCCCACGATGTGCTGTTGGACCAGGCCAGCTGGCGGAGCCATACGAGCCCCTAGTGAGGAGAGCCTTTGCCAGAGCCACTCCTGTTGCGATAGAGGGACGCGGCCCAGAGATTCATGCACCAGTCCTGATGAAGACTCCCGCTTCAGGTCCTTGCTGAGCTGCAGACTCCCAGGGTGCCCTCAGGGGTGTTCTCTGCCCTGGAGAAGTCAATGTTGGGGGAGGGCTTGGCCACCTTCTAGTCTGGTGGAAAGCCCCAGAGTAGCCATGGGCAAATCTGGCACAAGCGCGCCTGCTGCTGTTGCTTATTTCACTGCCAAACAGAACGAGCCATGGGGCAAAAGTACTTGAACTAAATAAAAGATATCGGCCTGTAGCGGACTGAATTCCTGAGGACAAGCAGCAGGAGGCGCCGCAAGGGTGAGTCCGCCTCATCTACACGGCCCATGAAGGTTTGCTGGCGCGGGACGGGTGAGCCAGCAAAGCCTCCTGGGACACTCAGCTTATACCAGCCAGAGCTTCTCCTTGGCACAGCTGGCACTGGTACCCCAGATGAAATAAGCTACAGTGGCGAAAGGACTGCTTTGCCAGCATAATGGCATCTACCCAGGGCTCTGGCACCACAGCTGCATCAGTTACAGGGGGATTTTCTCTCTCATGTCCCCGTAACAAACCCATACCAACAAAGCTTTTGTGGTAGACCAGGCTCAGTGCTCTGTGCCTCAGTTTCCCCATCAATGCCATTGAGACTGGACAACACAGCCCTCTCCCTCAGGGGCGTGAGGGGGAAATCCGACTGGACGACACAAGGAGGGGGTGTCGTACGTCACTGTCCACCCCCGGCCCGGCTCCTCAAAGCCCAGCCACCCCTCACCTGGCTCTCGTAGGCAGAGGGCCATGTTGATATCCTTTGAGGGTTTTGATGGCCTTGGTGATCTTGTTGACTTCTCAGTCCTTGAACAGAGGCTCAGGACAGGCTGCAAGCAAAGGCAAGTGGTGGGGTGACAGCACAGGCTCGGAGCCCAGCACAGCGCCAGCCCCCACAGACGGGCCAGGAAGCGGCACATGCAGGGCCGAGTGCTGCACACCTGTGGGGAACTGGGCAGAGCCAGCGGGGACACACAGGAGTCAACGCTGAGTCCAGCCCCACCAAACACAGAGTCACGCCTGGCTTCTCGCCTTCTGTGTTGTCAGCTGGCCAGGCTCCAGCTGGGGGATCCGCTGCCCCCCCTGATCTCACAGCTGATGAAGAAGACGTGAGCTGCCTTGTAGTTGAAGGGGGGTGCCCTGGAAGTCATGATCAGAGCCTGCACCGACTGCAAAGGGGGGAGGGGGTTGTCAGCACCAGCCGCCCCCTTCCCTGCTGCCCGAATGGACCAGCCCATGCCTTCAGCCCTGGGACTCAGGGCCCAGCATGATGCCTCAGGAGGTGGGCTGGTTTTCACCCCCTGTCTCTGGGCTCCCTCCCCACCTGGAGCAGGGCAGTGTGCCCATGTGCCGGACAGTCTCAGGGCCCAGCCACGTCTCTCGCTGGCACACATAGGTCCGTGCTCGGCCACAGACGGGACCTGGCATGGCCTTGCTCCTGAACTTAATGGGGCTCTGAGCAGTGCCCAGGGAACAGCCGGTCGAGCAGCAATCCAGGCAGCCGCCATCAGGCCCGCCCTTCCCCGGTGCCACACTGGGCACCTGCAGCTTCGCCACACCAGCTAGCCAGGCAGGTGTTCGGAGCTGATTGGATCTGCAACCGCCACTGTGACAGGTGAGAACCTGGCTGCCCTGTCCCAAGCCCCAGATCACGGTCCTCTCTACAGCGCTTCCTCCACGCGCAGCCCCTGCGGGTTCTGGGTTCACCCGCTCTGCCAGCGCCCCCTGCCCCTGGTCTCCCTCCACTCACTCCCTGCTGCAGACGCAGGAGCCTCCTCCCCCACAGCCCCTGCCTCAGCATTCTCCTTTGCTTTCAGTCTCAGAGAGTCGCCTCTCTCGCCTGCTGCACCTTCCCATCCAACCCCCATGGACTGCACTGCGGAGAGGTCTGGGACATCTGTGCTTCATGGCAGAACATGAAGCCAGCTCAGGGAAGCAGCCTCTTGGGAGCCCCTACTGGCCCATTCCCATCCTGACGTCATGCTGCGCATCCCGGACAGCGCCACTCCAGGCAGCACTAGGAGCTACCCCGGAGTCTCCCCTGCTCCCACCATCTGCCCCAGGCCCGAGCTCCTACCTTCTCCACAGGGCTGAGCAGGTAGATGGCCTCCAGCTGGAGGATGGCTCCGCACTTACAATATCTTCCACACTAGGAGAGAGCAGACACTGGGTGTGGGCAGTGTGTCCTAGCACCCGCCCAGCGCTCTCCACTCGGGGAGGAGGGAAAGCCAAGGGAACAGGGATGTTGCTGCAACAGGCTGGGGGGTTCCAGGCTACATGCAAGCAGCGGTTTGAGTGGGCCTGGGCTGCTGACAGTAGGAGCAGGAGGAAGTCCCTCGTACTGTGCTGGGGGCACCCCGCTAGAGTCCTGCTCAGCTCTGTGCCCTCAACGCCAGGGCTCCTCCACCTTGGAGCAGGGAGCCAGCATTCCCCCCTCCCAGCCAGGACCCTGCCCGCAGCGTGGGGAGAGCAGCGAGGAGTTAACGGGAGTCTGAGAAAAGCGGTGAAGAGTTCCAGAGGCTGAAAGCCGGGCTAAGGGAACTAGACTGGCTGGGAGGATACCAATAGCAAGGAGGCGTCTATGGGGCTGCAAAGGGGGAAACTAGATGAAAGTGATGTAGACAAGTCAACTCCCCAATGTGAGGTGTGTCCAAGGGAGAGGGGACCCTTGGGGGGGGAGCAGATAGGAGGAGGGGCCACACCGCGTGATGCCTTCGTCCAGATTCAGACGTCTTGCAGCAGACAGAGGATGCCTGCTGGGGTGGTCCATGGTCAGCACTTGGGTAGCGAGAGGGGAAGTTAGTCACTGCCCTGAGCCCAGCCGCCCACCACATCATCATCCACAGCACAGCAAGGAGCAGAGTGACTGCTAACGGCAGAGCGATGGCTCCGCCCAGCCCTCCTCCACAGCAGAGCGCAGGGCCTTACAAGCCTGCACTTGGCTGAGCTGCCGTGCTAAGGATCTGCTGAGGAGGCAAGGAAAGGCTCCGAGCAGAGTGGCTGGTACGAGATGTAGGAGACGGAGACAAACCTGGGACACCCGGCCATTCGGATGGTTCCATCCTCCTAGACTGGAGGAGATCAGCCTCTTCACCCAGGTGACAGGGTGAGTGCAAGAGGCAGGGACAGAACCCAGGAGTCCTAGCTCCCAGTGCCTGCTCTGATCCACCAGATACCGCTCCCCAGCCCTCGGACAGAACCAGGAGCAGAGCACGGAAAATGGAACAAGGGGAGTCTCGTGTTCCCCTAGGAAAGTCCTGTAGGCCTCGGCCCAACATCTCCACCCCTCCTGCCGTGCCGAATGAACCCATTGCTCTGTGCAACCAGCATCCTGTGCAGCAGATCCGCCACTGGAAAGCTAGTCCCCTGTGCTCCCTCTGCCGCACCGGCCTAGCCCACTGCTCCACACACCCCAGCCCAGTCCATGCTGGGGGCTCCATAACCTGCCTGCCCAATGGTGCATACTGCCCCCATGCTTGGCGCTTCCTCTTCCTCCTCCCACCAGGCTGGTCCTGGGCCGTGGTCTGATCCAGTGTGTGTGTGGGGGGAGTATGGGCTGGCTGGACAAGCTGGATCTGATCAGCGCAGCGGGAAGGCAGACATACCCAAGCCTAGCTGGGGATGGATGATGGGCCTACAAGAGCAGGATCTGATCCAGGCCTTAGAAACCTCAGGTTCCTAATGAATCCCAAGAGGCTGGAGGGGAGGAGCACAATATGGATACAGGATCTTCCCAGGGGACCCAGGGCAGCAGGCCTGGCCGGCTTACCTTCCATTCTCTTTCCTTCTTCATGCTGCGAGAAGACAACGTTGAGGATCTCTGCGAGGAAGAGACGGCGGGATTAGTGGTGGGGCTCGGACAGGATGGCTGTGCCTGACAGCCAGGACCACTGGTGGTGGGAAGGACCCCTCGCGAAGTGGCTCAGCGCCTGTTTTTCAGGCCAGCTAGCGATATGCTCCATAGCAAAGCCCCCATCGCAATCTGGTGGGGGGGTGGCAGATGGGCCATGGCTCTGATCCCCCTTCCCTTTTTCTTGCCAGGCCAGATACCATAGTGAGCTGAACTGAGGATCTGGCCCCTCCAGAAGAGAACCAATCCTGTCAGCACCTCTTGAATGGAGGGAGATCCAGGGACCCTTACATGTGTGTGGGGGACAATCACCACAAAGACTTTTTGAATTCCTGAGTCCTGCCACATAGAACCCTCCAAGGCATTGCCCCGTCGAGGAACGCGGGCCGTGTCCTGTGGCCCTTACACAAGCCAAGCTAAGCAATAAGATCTCAGCTCCTTCCGGCAAATACCATCTTTTGTATGTACCAGCAAAATGTACCTGCACCCATTGCACTGGCAACTACTGCTGCTACCATAATACACCTACACTAACTAATGTACAGCACCCCAAGCACACGGGTCCTGGGCCCATGACTTGGTGCTCCTGGGCCCAACTCTACCCATAATACACCTAAATAATATGTACAACACTCTTGCAAATGGGCCTTGGTCCTCATGACTGGCGGCTCCTGGGGGTACATAAACCATCGTTAGTTTGCCCTATGAGCACCAGGATTCTGGCTGGCCCGTAGGGGCATGGCTCATAGTGCAGCAGTGGTCACACACCGAGCTGAATTAGTGGGTACCTGCATGCCCCTAAAACGCCGTTCTCTCTTGGCGAAAACCCCCTCCCAAATTCTACTGCATGTTCAAGGCAAATCTTGCTCCTTTCCAACAGAGGCTGGGCCATTCGCATGCCCAGACCCCAGGCAGGCTGAACTGCTTCACCAACTGAGTTCCATCCTTTACCTTGGGGCTGTGAGTCTCTCCGCACCTGATCAGGTGAAGCAAGAAACGCAGACCTGGCTGCAGAATCAGGAGCCGTAACTCCCTGCCTTGGCTGCTGCGAGGACAACCGAGGGACACCAGACACCACAGTACGGGGCTGTCACAGGCAATCTGGTCCGCTCCCAGCCTGTGTCAGTTTCGCTAGGTACCTGCTGAAACACAAACCTGTTCCCCACCCTCTCCTTGCCAGGGCCTGGGGCCGGGGCTTCTCTTATCACATGAATCAACAAAGGGCGGTGCCTATCTGATTGCTCTGTCTCCAACACAGCTAGAGCATCCCCAGGCCCTGAGAGTCACAAAAGCTCTAGTTCCTTCTGCTCCCAGCTCACAGCGAGCGCTCTCCAGGCCTGCCTGGGGCCCCCTGGAGTTCAGAGGCTGGGTCAAAGACCTCCTTCCTGTCTCTCTACTTCCCTTCCCAGCAGGCACAGACAAGCAGCGTTCCTTCCCTGCAAGTGCTGCCGCCTGGATCGGCCCCCTGCATCTCCACCGCTCCCCTCCTGCTTGTTGCTCTTAACTTTCTGCTGCTATTTTACTTTTTAGCCATTAGCCCTGTACAGAAAAGATCCCAGACTACTAGTTAGACCTTCAGCAGCTCCCTTATCCAGCTTATAATCCTATCCAGGACCCCGCGTTCATTGGTCCCAGGGAACCAACACTGCTGCTTGCCGCACTGTACATTATTATTTACTAGGGGTGTCATGGTACCCGTCAAGTTACATTACCACCCACCCAGCCCCCGCTCTGAAGGCCAGAGCGTAGAGCAGTGACTATCAGAAATTAAGGAACAGCATGTGAAAAATGATATCATCAACATCACTTTTCTACAGCAGATTAGCACCCAATGTACCCTTACTTCTGCACTTTCTGCTTGGCCACTCTGGGGCTGACAGGCTGGAGCCCCACCGCCTTCCCCAACGATTGAACAGGGAGATGAGGAGCACGGAGCTAGTGGTGGGGCTCTGGTGTCCCCTTTTATCCCGCCTCCCAGGATGCACAGCCCTGCTGCATGAGCCCCAGCCAGTGCCTCTTAAAAAGCACACAGCTCACACCTCCCATCACACGTCCTCAATTGCCTCCCTTGAGAGGCCTGCCCAACACAGTATTACTGTTCAGAGACTCCTCTTGAACCGGGACAGTATGGGCCCACCCCAAGTTATCCAAAAGTCATGTTTCAGGCCCTCCCTAATTGTGCAATTTACTGAGAGAAGCTAAGAGAAGATGCTAAGGGTCATTAAACCCACTGGCCCGTCCTGAGTCTGGGCCACTTTTGCTCTTGTCCAGTTCTGGGTTAGCAACCATTGGAACATCAGCAACTGAAATCCACTTTCCAAAGGGTCTTTTTAAACCCCAGGTCTGTGCATTCTGCATTAGCCACAGGGCCCCGTCCATCTGCCAGCCTGAGCTGAATTCAGCCGTGGTTGGCTCTGAAGTAACGCAGCCTCATTGCGGATCAGGTGGGTGTTGCCAGAAGACAAAGGACAACACGGGGTGACCATGATCGCAGGATCGAAAATATCAGGACACAATGGGCGAGCGTGGGGAGGGGGATAGATGGACACGACAGAACATGGGGGCCAGAGCCATGAAAGGGAAGCCCTAGGAAGCTGCAAGAGGGTTGTTCGGCCCCTGCTGGCAGCCCGCCACAAGCCATTAGGGCAAGGACTCCTGGCCCAGCTCCAGGCCCCAGTAGGAAGCCACAGGCCAGGGCACAGGGCTCCACTCCACCCCCCAGCTGAAGGCTGACATAGAGGCGCAGGGATTCTGGTTTGCGAACAGTTTTTCCCCAAAAAAAACCATGCAATGTAGGGCAGGCGGAATGAAGGATCCCGTTCTAGCTCTGGCTCCGCCACAGTCCACAGAGGAGGACCCCTACTCCTGCCTTCAACCCCAGCTTCAGCCACTAAACAGCTGAAAGCCAACTACAACACAAGGTTCTGGAATCAGTGAGCCTGTGCAGCACCATAGTGTAGAACTTTTCTACATCAATGAAGGGGGCTTTCCTCACTCTAGTAAACCTCCTCCCGTGTGGGTGGCATCTAGGTTATTGGAAGATTCTTCTGTCGACCTAGCCATTTCTACACCAGGGGTCATAGGTTGGCTTAATTACAGTGCTATGTGGTGTGAAAATTTCACACCTCTTAAGAGATCTAAGTGAACTAATTTTAAATGTAGGCCAGGGGTTATGCCAGAGAAAAGAAATAAGAATGACCACACATGGGTCAGACAAGGGCCATGTAACCCC
>NC_133781.1:33035630-33077779 GCF_003597395.2 Chelonoidis abingdonii
TTCTTCTTCTTGTCCCATTGGTACTACGCTTAAATAATTCCTCTCCGTCCCCGATATATCCTTACATTATTAAGGCAATCATATCCTCCCTCAACCTTCTTTTGGTCTAGAAACAAGCCAAGCTCTTTGAGTCTTTCATAAGATCAGTTTTCCATTCCTTGTCATCCCAGTAGCACCGTTCCGTTTATTCATCCTTCTTAAGATGGAAGACCAGAATTTTTTTGCACACAGTATTCCAGATGAGTCTCACCCAGTGCTTGTACAACAGGTACTAACAACTCCTTATCTTTGCTGAAATACCTAACCTGATGCATCCTTAAACTGCATTAGCTTTTTTAACGACATATCACATTGCAGCTCACACCCCGCGGATCAACAATACGCCGAGTCTTCTTCTCTAGTTACTCCAAACTGATGTATCCCCATTATAACTAAAATTCTGTAATTAATCCCTAAATGCATGACCTTGCACTTTTCACTATTAATTTAACCCTAGTCTATTACTCAGTTTACCCGGTCATCAGATCTTCCTGTATGATTCCACTGCTCTTTCTCTGCAGCAATGTACCTCCCACTTTTGTTCATCTGCTAACTGTAATTGGCCACATTCCCGCTATTTGTGCCCAAGGTCAGATAATAAAACGGGGATAAGATTGGTCCCAAAACTGATCCCTGAGAACTCCTGTAACCTCATCCTGCTTGCGCATCACTTTCTACAACTCCTCGCCTAGATTTTGTCCACACTTTCCTTGGAGAGCAGGCTTCTGCTTAGTTTCTGCAACTTTGACTTGAATCATTCCAGGCCTCCTCCGCCTTTAATCCACAGTTCTTCAGTTCCATCCACTTCCCTAACTAATTCCTTCACTCTTTAAAGTTACCCTTTTGAAAGTCAAACCCTAGTCCAGATTCTATTTCTGTGTTTATCCTTCATCTAGTTTTGAAACTGAATTAGCTCATGATCACTTGAACCAAGGTTGTCCCCTACAACCATTCTCTATGGAGGTCCTCATATCACCAAACCAAAATCTAAATGGCATCCCCTCTTGTTGGTCTTCTTCTCAAACTTTGTGAAAGAACCATCAGCTATCACATCCAGAAAATCTGGCCCTATTATTACTAGAACTTATCCTCCACCTGTATCTGGAAGTTTAAGTCTCCAAGGATCACACAATTTTCCATTAGTGTTTACTTCATAAAAACATAACGAAGGTCTCTATCCTATCCAAATCAGATCATGGCGTCTGCACACACCCACACTTCCCAGGGAGCTCTGGTAGTTCTCTCGCAATGTGAGATTTTGCCCAACAGACGATCCATGCCATCACTTCTTTTCTTTACAGATCGTACCTCATCATTTGATTACAGGCTACTCTACCCTTGCCTTTATTTCTTGTCTTTCCTAAACAGCACATACCTTCAATCCTGCCACTCATCTGAACTTATATTTCCACATGTTTCTGTTATCCCTATAATATCCGGTTCACTTCCTGCAGCAGTAGCTCTAGTTCTCCTTTGTACTAAAGGCTCCTCGCATTAGTGTATAGAATCTTAATTTTTTCCATCATTGCTCACTGACATTCTTTAGCCAGTTAGGCACAGACATTTCACCACCAGTAGCACCTATTAGACTGGGATTACACTAACCTCCTCCTATGTCCATTCTTCTGCCCACGCTGTATCCCCTCTACTTTGTTTTCTTCCTCTCATGTTAAATTCTGGCGTGGAGATTACCCTGCATCTCCCCAAATTCCTAGTTGAAAGCTTCTTAATCATTGTGAGCCTCCATGTCCCTCCTTACTCAGGTGAAGTCATCCCAAGAGAATATCCTTGTCCATGAATGTTCCAGTGGCCTACATCCAGCCCTCCTTATAGCACCACTGCCTGAGCCATCTGTTGATGCCATGATCTTGTCACACCTTTGTTGCCCTTCTCTAGGAACAGGCAGAATCCCACTGAAGATCACCTAGCCTCGATTTCCTTAAGCGTCCTCCCCAGTTGGCATAGTCTCCCTGATACCTTCCAGCAAGAATCTAGCCATATCATTCATTCCCACAATGGAAGGACACAAATCAAGGATTTTCCTGCTCCCATTAGATCCTTTTCAGCCTCAGGTCCACATCTCGTCTTAGCACCCGACAGACGACACCCTTTCTGTTCTCCAGATCAGCTCTAGTTACAGTCCTGTCTATTCTTTTCAGTAAGGAGTCTCCAATCATGTAGACTACTTTCCTGTGACAGGGTGATTGATTCTCTGGTCTATCCCCTGCTCCCACTGGCTGCAAGTCCTCTCGATTCCTATTCACCCTTGCAATCCTCTGCAACCCATCCCGTATCCTCCTGGGGCTCATATTTGGTGTTGTCTCCATTGACTCTTCCCCTATGACTCTTCCTCATAGGTCATGTTTTCTAGATCTTTAATCATTTTTTATGCTCTTCTCTGTCTCTCTCCAGTTTGTCCACATCTTTCCTGAAATGTGGCACCCAGAACTGGACACAATACTCCAATTGAGGCCTAATCAGTATGGAGTAGAATGGAAGAATTACTTCTCGTGTCTTGCTCACAATATTCCTGCTAATACATCCCAGAATGATGTTTGTTTTTTGGGCAACAATGTTACACTGTTGACTCATATTTAGCTCGTGGTCCACTATGACCCCTAGATCCCTTTCCGCAGTTGTTCTTCCTAGGTTGTCATTTCCCATTTTGTATGTGTGCAACTGAGTGTTCTTCCCTAAATGGAGTACGTTGTATTTGTCGTTGTTGAATTTCATCCTATTTACTTCAGACCATTTCTCTAGTTTGTCCAGATCATTTTTAATTGTAATCCTATTCTCCAAAGCACTTGCAATCCCTCCCACCTGGCAAACTTTATAAGTTATAAAGGTCCCCATATAATACCAGCCTTCTCCTGCTGCCAAGCCTAACTACATTAGCTTGCAACAGGAGAAGGTTGGTATCCTTGATGGCAGGGGCATGTGCAAGGGCAGGCAAGCAGGCCTCCCCAATCAGTGGGGGCACAGAACTCCTCTGGGGTGGGGGCTGGGAGAACAAACTCCTCTGGCCTTGGGGCTGCGAAGGGAGGGAGGAAGAGCCAGCTCCACCAGCCCTGGGAATACTGGGGGAGGAGTCAGAGCTAGCTCCACCTGCTGTAGCAGGAGAGCCAGCTCCTCATCCCTGGGCCAGGGTGGGAGATGACAATCCCCCCACCACACACACACACAGAGGGCCGGAGGAAAGCAAGGGAGAGCCAGCTCCACCAGTGCTGTGGCGGGGAGAGCCAACTCTTCCAGCCATGGAAGGTGGAAAGAGGCAGCTCCTCCAGCCATGGGGGGCACAGAAAGTGCCCCACCAAAAACAGCCAAATTTTTATTCCTGGGCATGCAGCTGCTCCGGGAAAGGGAATGGTCACTGAAATCAAGTACTAGGTCTGGCAGGAGACTGGCCTGGCTCTCTTCCCTCTCCCCCTGGGAGATGGAGGAAGTTTTTTCCCTTATGTAGTGCCCCTGAGGGAATAAGAGTCACTGAGACTATGTGCTGTGACACAGGGGCAGGGGAAGCCTGGCCTGGCTCCCCCTCTCTTCGTGGGCAACCTTCCCCACGTCTTGTCTCCAGAAGGGTGATGGACCTTGTGTGGTTTCTCAGCAGAGCCTGGCTGGTCTTTCTCCCACACTTTCAGAGGGCTCTTTTCTCCCTGGGTTCCCAGTACCATGCTGCTATTTCTCTTGTGGTGGCATAAGCCTAGTCTTAAATTAGAATATTCAAATTCAGCTATTTTGGCATGCTGACAATGCAAATGACAGAAGGGAAATAGTGATTTTAAAAAGTTTATACTTCAGGCAAGCCTGAGCAGAATTTCATAGAATGAAGAAAAGGCACATCCATGGCCCCAGGGCTTCCTCCCTGCTGAATTTAAAAGCTTGCTGCAAACAATGGAGATGTTAAAACTTCTAAAAAAAAATCACAATCTTTTATAACGGAAAGTGTTAGAAAATTTTAATATAAGGATTACAACCAACTCCCATGGCAACTTAAAAATGTAATTTTTAAAAATGCATTTGATTACTGAGTTCTATATAGGGAGCCCTATTTTATGTATATAGCTTCAGGTATATATGTATTAGCAATACTACAAAATGAAATAAAAAAGGTGCAAGACTGGAGGATAAAATATATATGAAGAGAGTCAGAGGGAATTATAAAGTGAAAATACGGCATGTATAATTAAGTTGTAACTCACAAGAGTGATGTAAAAGACAGTCCTCTCTTATCTGGTCCCTGTCATATGACTTTGGTCAGGATTACAAAAGATTATGCCCTATTATATAGAAGGATCAATATCTACTAACTGCAGAGGTTACCACTGCAGCTTGGACTGGCCAATTGGAACTTTGCTTGAAGAACTAGTCCCTATCCTGGTCTTCTTCACTGTTCAGTCCTCCACTCACAATGCCATTGGTCCCTATACTAAATGAACCGAGCATCTTATCAGAACTGCACTGCTACAGACTAGGAACCGAATGGCTAGGCAGCAGTTCTGCAGAAAAGGACCCAGGGGTAACAGTGGACGAGAAGCTGGATGAGTCAACAGTATGCCCTTGTTGCCAAGAAGGCTAACGGCATTTTGGGCTGTATAAGTAGGGGCACTGCCAGCAGATTGAGGGACATGATCATTCCCCTCTATTTGACATTGGTAAGGCCTCATCTGGAGTACTGTGTCCAGTTTTGGGCCCCACACTACAAGAAAGATGTGGAAAAATTGGAAAGAGTCCAGTGGAAGGCAACAAAATTTATTAGGGGGCTGGAGCACATGACTTGCGAGGAGAGGCTGAGAGAACTGGGATTGTTTAGTCTGCAGAAGAGAAGAATGAGGGAAGATTTGATAGCTGCTTTCAACTTCCTGAAAGGGGGTTCCAAAGAGGATGGATCTAGACTGTTCTCAGTGGTACCAGTTGACAGAACAAGGAGTAATGATCTCAAGTTGCAGTGGGGGAGGTTTAGGTTGGATATTAGGAAAAACTTTCACTAGGAGGGTGATAAAGCACTGGAATGGGTTACCTGGGGAAGTGGTGGAATCTCCTTCCTTAGAGGTTTTTAAGGTCAGGCTTGACAAAGCCCTGGCTGGGATGATTTAGTTGGGGATTGATCCTGCTTTGAGCAGAGAGTTGGACTAGATGACCTCCTGAGGTCCCTTCCAACCCTGATGTTCTATGAACTCTGTTTGTTCTGTTTTGGACAGAATGAGCTGATCACTAATCAGGGGTCTCATCTTGCTCAACCTAAAGATGTCTCCCTGAGCCACTGCAAAGCTCTAACCTTTAGCCTATTCCAGTCCTCTGAAGTGTGGGAAGAATACCATTTGATGGCTCCTTTCCTGTCTTGAGGTGAGGAAGGGTGATGCTTCTTATAGTTCTGCTCCTCTCCTTGCCTCCAAGGAAGAGGGGAAGAATCTTCTAGCACCAGGTATATCCCACTTAAAAGACCAAGAAAGAGGAATTTGGTGGATAACCCTTTCTTCAGACTACCTGAATCCTCCCCCGCGCTCCGTGCCCCACTTGCAGGCTGAGGAAAGACAATTGAGAATCAGCAAGTGACCAGGTTGTCTGTAACAAGTGAGTGAGTCCCTTACTCTTCCCACTTTACTCGGGAAGATAGAGACAGTGGATTAAGAATGCATGTCAAAAGATGGCACATGGACAACTGGGCAAATGAGTGATACGAGAAAGCAGTAGTAAGCACATGATGAAGGAGCTGCAGTAGCAAGTAACAGGTATGGCATATGTCATTGTAAATGATGGATGATAGTGATGGGAGGGAATGGAAAAGGCCAGGGCAACAGAAAATGAGTGACTGATGGGGTGGGAAGCAATGGTGAGAGAAGAGGGAGAAGCAGGGAGGAATGAAGGGAAAGGCAGAAAGGTTAAGAATGGAGAAGAGGAGGGTGGAATAAGAAGTAAAAAAAGAGAAAATAAGGTACAGGCCCAAAGAACATAAGAACATGGGGAAGAAGGGAGAGACCACAGGGAAAGAAAGAGGAACACCACCACCACTCAGTATTTATGTAGCATTTTATATTAGCAAAGCGCTTTGCAAATATGAATTAATGCTTGCAACTGCACTGGGTCAGCATTACCAGCCCAACTGTTATCCTTAGAGATATGTCGCTCATGTCCATTCCAAGTAGGAAGGTTTTTTCCCTAGTGGTACCAGTTGGGTTCGCTCAGGGGCCCCCTGAAGTTGCACTTTCATGGTGTCACATACTGGGCCCTGCTGACCCACCACCTCTCCAGCTTCTTCTTGTCGGATTACTCCGACAGAGGGGAAGATGGGTGGGTCTTGGAAAGGACATGACCAGAAAGCACATTGTTTGTTCAGCAGTATACACTTGGACTGAGGTTGAGATGGAAATAGGAGACAGACTTGTTGGAAGTCTCTGGGTAAGGATAAAAGGGGTAAAAAACAAGGGTGATGTCATGGTAGGGGTCTGCTACAGACCACGTAACCAGGAAGAAGAGATGATGCTTTTTTTTAAACAGCCAACAAAATCATCCAAAGCACAGGACTTGGTGGTGATGGCGGACTTCAACTACCCAGACATCTGTTGGGAAAAAAAATCACACAGCAGGACACACATTTTCCAACAAGTACTTGGGATGTACTGGAGACAATTTTTAATTTCAGAGGGTGGAGAAAGCTACGGGGGAGAGGCTGTTCTAGATTTGATTTTTAACAAATAGGGAGGAACTGGTTGAGAATTTGAAAGTGGAAGGCAACCTGGGTGAAAGTGACCATGAAATGATAGAGTTTATGATTCCAAGGAATGGTAGGAGGGAGAACAGCAAAATAAAGATAATGGATTTCAAGAAAGCAGACTTCAGCAAGCTCAGGGAGTTGGTAGGTAAGATCCCATGGGAAGCAAGTCTAAGGGGAAAAACAATTGAAGACAGTTGGCAGTTTTTCAAAGAGACATTATTACGGGTACAAAAGCAAACTATCCCACTGTGTAGGAAAGATAGGAAGTATGGCAAGAGACCACCCTGGCTTAAAAATCAAAAAAGAGACCTACAAAAAGTGGAAACTGTGTCAAATTACAAAGGATGAATACAAACAAATAACACAAGTATGTGGGGACAAAGTTAGAAAGGCCAAGGAACAAAAATTAGATCATACTAGCTAGAGACATACACAAGAAAACATTCTACAAATACATTAGAAGCAAGAGGAAGACCAAGGACAGGATAGGCCTGTTACTCAGTGAAGGGGGGGGGGAGGAACAAGAACAGAAAATGTGGAAGTAACAGAGGTGCTTAATGACGTCTTTGTTTTGATTTTCAACAAGAAGTTTGGTGGTGATTGGACGTATAACAGTGAATACCAGTGAAAATGAGTTAGGATCAGAAGAGGCTAAAATAGGGAAATGTGATGGGGCAAGGCCAGATGGCTACAGTAAAGTACTGTGAAACAGGTATGTTAGCCCCAGGCTAAACAAATCCCTAGGACTATGGTAACCAAATGGCAGTTGCTCCAGGTTAATCAAGGCACCTGGAGCCAATTAAGACCTTTCTAGAAGGCAGTAGAGAGAGCTACTTTAACTAGAACACCTGCAGCCAAGGAAGCTATCAGGCCTGGTTAAAAAGGACTCACTCCAGTCAGGCAGGGGGACAGAGGAGAAGGAGTGCAAGTGAGAGCTGGAGCAAGAAGGCAAGGACTGAGAGTGAGAGAGTGTACTGCTAGAGGAACTGAGGAGACAAGCATCATCAGACACCACAGGAAGAAGTCCTTGGTGAGGATAAAGAAGGTGTTGGAGGAGGCATGGGAAGTAGCCAGGGAGTTGTAGCTGTCCTGCAGCTGTTACAGGAGCACTATAGACAGCTGCGATCCAAGGCTCTGGTTGGAACCCGGAGTGGAGGGCGGGCCTGGGTTCCCCCCAAACCTCCCAACTCCTGATCAGACACAGGAGGAGTTGACCCAGACTGTGGGGAAGATCACGGAGGTGAGCAAATCTGCCAAGAAGCGCAGGACCCACCAAGGTAGAGAAGGAACTTTGTCACAGGAAGAACAAGTTAAAAATTACTTAGACAAATTAGATGTCTTCAAGACACCAGGGTCTGATGAAATGCATTCTAGAATACGCAAGGAGCTGACTGAAGAGATATCTGAGCCATTAGCCACTATCTTTGAAAAGTCATGGAAGATGGGAGAGATTCCAGAAGACTGGAAAAGGGCAAATATAGTGCCAATCTATATAAATGGAAATAAGGACAACCTGGGGAATTAAAGACCAGTCAGCTTAACTTCTGTACCTGTACAGGGCTGCCCAGAGGATTGAGGGGGCCTGGGGCAAAGCAATTTCAGGGGCCCCTTCCATAAAAAAAAAGTTGCAATACTATAATCTTGTGGGGGCCCCTCTGGGGCCTGGGGCAAATTGCCCCACTTGCTGCTGCCCCCCCACCAGGCAGCCCTGACCCGGAAAGATAATGGAGCAAATAATTAAGCAATCAATTTGCAAACATCTAGAAGATAATAAGGTGATAAGTAACAGTCAGCATGGATCTGTCAAGAACAAATCATGTCAAACCAACCAGACAGCTTTCTTTGACAGGGTAACAAGCCTTGTGGATAGGGTGGATGCAGTAGACGTGGTATATCTTGACTTTAGTAAAGCTTTTGATACTGTCTCGCATGACCTTCTCATAAACAAACTAGGAAAATGCAACCTAGATGGAGCTACTATAAGGTGGGTGCAAAATTGGTTAGAAAACCATTCCCAGAGAGTAGTTATCAGTGGTTTACAGTCATGCTGGAAGGAAATAAAGAGTGGGGTCCCACAGGGATCAGTTCTGGGTCTGATTCTGTTCAATATCTTCATCAATTATTTAGATAATGGCATAGTGAGTACACTTATAAAGTTTGCAGATGATACCAAGCTAGGAAGGGTTGCAGCTGATTTGGATGATAGGATTAAAATTTAAAATCATCTGGACAAACTGGAGAAATGATCTGAAGTAAATAGGATGAAATTCAATAAGGACAAATGCAAAGTACTCCATTTAGGAAGGAATAATTGGTTGCACACGTACAAAATGGGAAATGACTGCCTAGGAAGGAGTATTGCGGAAAGGGATCTGGAGGTCATAGTGGACCACAAGCTAAATGAGTCAACAGTGCAACACTGTTGCTCAAAAAACAATCATCATTCTGGGATGTATTAGCAGGAGTATTGAGAGCAAGACACGAGAAGTAATTCTACTCTACTCTGCGCTGATTATGTCTCAACTGGAATACTGTGTCCAGTTCTGGGAGCCAAATTTCAGGAAGGACGTGGACAAATTGGAGAGAGACCAGAGAAGAGCCACAAAAAATGATTAAAGGTCTAGAAAACATGACCTATGAGGGAAGACTGAAAAAATTAGGTTTGTTCAGTCAGAAGACAAGACAGAGGGGACATAACCGTTTTCAAGTACGTAAATGGTTGTTACAAGAAGGAGGGAGACAAATTGCTCTTCTTAACCTCCGAAGATAGGACAAGAAACAGGAAATTGCAGCAAGGGCAGTTTAGGTTGCACATTAGGAAAAACTTCCTATCTATCAGAGTGGTTAAGAACTGGAATAAATTGCCTAGGGAGATTGTGGCATCTCCATCATTGGGGATTTTTAAGAGTCCATGCAAGGTATTGAAAGATATAATCACATAACCAGGGTATAACTGAAATATTAAGAGAAATTGTTTAAAAATGGGAGAGGGATGGAATTCCAATTAATAATGTGCACTAATCCTGACGTGTAATTTTTGAAACTGATCAAACATGAAAACTCTCCAACTCAGAGAAATATGGAAGAAATTTCTTACACTATTGCCATCTATTGGATATCAATAGAAGCAGCAGATAAACTAAGCTAAAATCAGTGTGCCCTGAAAATCAGTACCCAATAGAAGATAAGATTGCCCTAAGGACTCTAGTGCTGAATGAATTTATAAAGAAACTTTTCCATACCAAACTATTCAAAATAGCAGGGACCTTACTCTTAAGAGTCTTTAAAATAAAACATCTTTACTCCTTGAAATAAGAAGTGTGTTAGCAGTATTAGAGAGGTGATGATTGATGAGCATAAGAAAATGTAATAAAAATCTTGATCATTTGTATTGATATATCATAACTGCTGAGCCTCAAACTTACCCTATGACAACTGCTTAAGAGACTGCATTTGTGTGTTCAGTACATACCTAGAAAATTTGATGTATGTAACTTAGACCTATACACTGTGTATATACTTGTGTGTTTTTGGATGAATGAAAAAACTGTTGATTAAGAACACCATGTGTCCTGATTTAAGAAATATTGTCCAAGGTAAAAATTGACCTGAAAAGAAGCTAGAGTTAAAATTAATAAGCTAAGGCCTTGTCTACACTGCCACTTTACAGCGCTGAAATTTTCTCGCTCGGGTGTGAAAAACACCCCTTTGAGCGATGCATGTTTCAGCACTGTAAAGTGGCAGTGTAGACAGTGCACCAGCGCTGGGAGCTACTCCCCTCGTGGGGGTGGGTTTTTTACAACACTGAGAGAGCTCTCTCCCAGCACCAGTGCTGTGACTACACAGCCACATTAAAGTGCTGCCGCGGCAGAGCTTTAACATTGGTAGTGAAGACAGACCCTAATTCTTCCCGAACTCAGTGAAAATGGGTTATCCTGATTAAATTCCATCACAATAGTGTGATGCAGTAGGGACTGTCTGCACAGTGAATGGGAGAGCAGGGGATGACTTTAGGTGATGGACAGTCCCTGAGCCTGTAACCTGAGCCAGGAAGGAGGAGTGAATACCTTTGCCCGAGAAGCTGGACAAAGGAAGAGAGCCTGCTGGAGAGGGTTTTTCAGTTTCAGTTTCAGGCTGGGTGGTGGAATGCAGGGAATCCCAAGCTGGGATCTAGGCTCCCTAAACCCCCAGAGGGACTTGATGGAGGGGTCCTGGTTGTGCCTACAAGCTCTGCTGTAGATTGAGTTCCTATTGTCCAATAAACCTCTGTTTTACTGGCTGGCTGAGAATCACTGAGGGTCCCAGGAAGAGGGGTGCAGGACCCTGACTCCCCCATACTCGGTGACAACTAGTGACCATAAACACTTATCAAATTGGCAAGTCTAGTCTGTTAGATTTCAGCTTTAAAATCTAACCGGCAACTCAGCAAATCCATAAAATTGACCCCCATTCATGCTTACAACTGGAAAACATGTTATACGTAAGTACAGCATTGTGATGTGTCATTCCATATTCTTTATGAAAATATGCTTATGATATGAATGACATAACTGAGATATACTTTATGCAAGATGGCTCATGTGAGATATCATTGGAAAGGTTATGATTTACTGAATGTGATTATCCAATTTGTATGCCTGTATCATTTCTGTACCTGAAGTTAGGAATATTGACTATGTATCTGTATTTCAACTACGGTACTTTAGGTGACGTCCACTGCCAACACTTCAGGTACAACAATGGAAAAGCCAGACAGGACGGATGGCCCATCAGTGAGGACAATGGACTGTGAAAAGCTTGGCTTTCCTGTGGACACTCCATACTGCTACTGACTCATGGACTCTGTGATACTACAGAGTCAGGTGGTCTTGTAACCTGATACTAAAACATTACCTGGGACTTCTTATAACTTTCCACTGTAAGGAAAGGGGGGTCAAGTTTGGGAAACAAAGGAATCCCACTTTAAGTAAATCCTATTTAAGGGTGGGGAGGAATGCAAACTGGACTCTTCTCCATTGCTGTCTGCCCAAGAAGAGACTGCAAACGCCACCTGAAGGGAAGGCAAGGGGGGAGTCCAGACTGAGACTGGGGTCCAGTCTGAAAAGGAATATAACTGGAACTCTGAACCACAGAAACTTTGCAACTTGCCTTCAACATCATCTACGGTGAGAAATACTATTTGTAACCAATTTCTTTAGTGAAACTAGCTTAGTCTGAGTGTTTGATTTCATTTGGTCAGTAATCTGCTTTGTTCTGTTACCGATTTTAAGTGGTAAAAGGGGTCTCTTATAGATAATAAAATTTGTTTTGTTTATTATTAAACCCAGTTTCTGTAATTTCTAATTAGGGAGGGGGAAGAAGTATGCACAGCTCTCTCTACATTAAGGGAGGGGGCAAATTTCATAAAATCTTTGGATTGTACCCCTTAAAAGGAGTGAGCAGAGTGTTGGAGCAAGTCCCTTGAACTGAGTCTTCCCAGAGTGATCTGCAGCTGAGTGTGGCCCTCCCTGTGTGTGGGTTAGAGGAGGCTTTAATTGCCTGGCTCAGCAAGACAGGTTAAAAGGGTCCCAAACTGGCAGAACAGGTAGACTCAGTGGCATCTCAGCACATCAGGTGGCTTCCTAAGGGGCATAACCTATCAGAAGCATAACCAGTCAACATAAAAACTAAATTCTTGACAGTAAAGTGATCTACATCAGAGGATCTCAACCTGTGGTCTGTGGACCAAGCTCCATTCAGGTGGTCCACAGATAGTTCCCTCTAAGGCACGTGCCTGGGCAGCTGCACACAAGACATTGACAGGTCACCCACCTAATTAGTGGAGCCGTGAAGATGTGGCTTCACTAATTAGGTGCTGGACCTGGAGAAGACACACATGTAAGGTGAGGAGGTGGCCTTGGAGGGAATAGGTGGTAGGAGGCAGTGGGTGAGAAGAGGGGGTGGGGTGAATTTAGGATGTGCAGGGCTGCGGCAGCCAGAGAAAGAGATGACTTTCCCCAGCTCCAGGACTGTGGCTGCCGGGGAGAGAGAGTCCTCCTTCCCAGCCCCAGCTTGGGGGCTGCTGTGGCAGGGGAGAGACAGAGACCACCCTTTAACATTCTCTTTGTTAAGCTAAATGAGTTCTTTCAGTCTATCCATTCAGGCATGTTTTCTACTCAAAGGCCTTGTCTACACTTACAGTTTTGCAGCGCTGGCCGTTACAGCTGTGGTCGTACAGCTGTGTACGGCCAGCGCTGCAGTGTGTCCACACTGACAGCGACCAGCGCTGCAGTGTGTCCACACTTGCACCAGTTGCAGCGCTGTTGTGAGTGGTGCATTGTGGGCAGCTATCCCACAGAGCACCTTGTCGTCCAATTTGCTGCTGGGGTTGTGGGAAGGGGATGGAAGGGTGCGGGTCATTCGCTTCCTGTCCAACGACCCTGGGTGCATCGCTTCCCTTTTCAGCCGTTTGGTGCCATTGTGATTCTGCAAGCGTGTGATTTCAGTAAGAAATGGAGCCCGAGCTGCTTAGGATGTTGCTGATGAATGTTGCCAGCACATCCCGTCTGGCAGTTGATCTATTCCTTATGCTCCAAAGTGACAGTGAGAGCCTCAGATGATGAAATAGATGCTGCTGACGCTGCTGACACTAAATGCTTGTCGCAGTAAGGACGTGCTCTGCAGCGTGAACGCCCACCTTGGGCTCGGGAAACAAGTACTGAGTGTGGGATCACATCGTCCTGCAAGTCTGTGGGATGACGAGCAGTGGCTGCAGAACTTTAGGATGCGAAAAGCCACTTCATGGGACTGTGTGCTGAGCTCGCCCCAACCCTGCAGCGCAGGACACGAGACTGAGGGCTGCCCTGTCAGTGGAGAAGCGGGGCTATTGCAGTCTGGAAGCTGGCACTCAGACAGCTACCGATGGTCGCAAACCAGTTTGGAGTGGGAAAGTCGACCATTGGAATAGTGGTGATGCAAGTTTGCAGGGCCATTAATCGCATCCTGTCGACGAACCGTGACTCTGGGGAATGTGCAGGACATTGTGGATGGCTTTGCCAAAATGGGTTTCCCTAACTGTGGAGGGGCAATAGATGGGACGCATATTCCTATTCGGCACCACCTGCATCCCCACTCGAGTACATTAATCGGAAGGGGTATTTCTCAATGGTTCTCCAGGCGCTTGTGGATCATCGCGGGCGTTTCACTGGACATTTACACAGGATGGCCTGGAAAGGTGCATGATGCACGTCATCCTTTCGAACAGGTGGCCTGTTCAGGAAGCTGCAGGCAGGGACTTTTTTCCCAGACCGTAAGATCACAGTGGGGGACGTCGAAATGCCCATTGTGATCCTTGGAGACCCCGCTTACCCGTTAATGCCTTGGCTCATGAAACCGTATACAGGGAAGCTTGACATGAGCAAGAACCGGTTCAACTAAGCTGAGCCGGTGCAGAATGACCGTGGAGCATGCTTTTGGCCGTTATAAGGGGAGATGGAGAAGTCTCTACGGGAGACTGGACGTGGGGGAAAGCAGCATCCACAGCGATTATAACCGCAGTGCTGTATCCTCCATAATATTGTGAAGGAAGCGGTGAAACCTTCATTGACGAATGGACCTCCGAGGTTCAACGCTGGAGGCGAATTTGAACACAGCCAGAGAGGGCGACTAGAGAGGCCCAGCACAGTGCTTCAAGGATAAGGGATGCCTAAGGAGCACTTTGAGGCTGAAAGCAACAGTAATGTTGGGTCCTTCCACTGCAGTTAAGAGCATTGCTCCCCAGCAGTTACCTGCAGTGGTTTCATTGATTTGCATGTTCCTATTTTTATACTTGTAGTACATGTTACAGTTTCTGTAATAATAAACAGTGAATAAAAAGACAAGAATCCTTTATTAAAAATACAGTACATAAAAGGAAGGGGGGTACGGTGATTATTTCCTCCTTGTTCTAGGGCGTTCTTTGGATGCAGTGGTGGATGCTGTATGCACTGTTTTTATTATTACATTTTAACAAACTTTATAGCCCATTTTGTTTGTTTTCAAATAACTTATTTTCTTTCTTTTTTCATCAATACTGTTTGTTTCTCTTTCTATCAAGAGTGGAGGATCAGGAGACTGATCCCGCTCAATGGTGTATATTTAGTATTATGTCACTAGGTGTATGTGGTGGGGTGATAAAACATTAAGTATTTGAACACTAACCATTTATTAGTTTCTAAGGAACAGAGCCTCCTGAAATGAGACTCTGTAGGTTGTTTTCTGTCTGATTTATAGATTTCTGCATTCTATTCCAGATTATTATCAAGGCTATATTCATATCCAGATTTTCTACTGATGTCAAAACACCACTATTGCAGGTTAGTGTTTTAACTAGCCATCCACAAGAAACTAAATTACAGCCCTGCTATCCCATACTGCTATATGCCTTTGTTATAATCTCTCTTTCTTTCTGTATTTACTTGTACTTCAGTTTCATGGAAAAAATGAACTCCAAATCAACATCAGGTTAGCATGATAATCTGTTTTGTCCCTTTCTTCAACCCTGTGTAAAACAGTAAAAGGCCAAAGTCTGTACTGAATACATACATAGCTTCTATTAAAGCCCCGCTCTCCCCGGCCGGAGCTCCGCAAGCCCCGCTCTCCCCGCTCTCCCGGCCGGAGCGTGGCAACCTGCAAGCCCCACCTCTCCCGGCCGAGCTCCAGCAAGCCCCGCTCTCCCGGCCGGAGCGCGGCAAACCTGCAAGCCCCGCTCTCCCGGCCGGCAGTAGCTCCAGCAAAGCCCCGCAAGCCCCGCTCTCCCGGCCGGAGCTCAGCAAGCCCCGCTCTCCGGGCCGGAGCACGGCAACCCGCAAGCCCTCCGCTCTCCCAGGCCGGAGCTCCAGCAAGCCCGCTCTCCGGCCGGAGCGCGGCAAACCTTGCTCTCTCCGCTCTCACCGGTCGGAGCTCGGGCAAGCCCCGCTCTCCCTACCTCTCCAGGCTCTAAGCCCAGGGCATGCAGTGCTAGCAGTGAGAGAGAGGCCTGAAAAGGAATGCTGGGCGGATAAGTCCTAAACTATTCCTACATGGAAGAGCCAAGTAAAAACGCTGGTGGAGTGTCCACACCTGCATGACCAGCGCTGCATCACCAGCGCTGGTCTCGCTACACCGGAAGCAGACCCAGGTGTACAGCCAGCGCTGCAAACAGGGAGTTGCAGCGCTGGCTGAGCTTTTAAGTGTAGACACCTGCTAAGTTGCAGCGCTGTAACCCCCTCACCAGCGCTGCAACTTGCAAGTGTAGACAAGGCCTTAAGCATTTTTATGGCTCTAGCAGGCAGCAAAATCAGACGAGTTTATCTAAGTGATATAGTTAAAAAAACAAACAGTGAATGTAGTTTGAATTGCATATAAAAAAAGCATCACACATTATGAAGCATGGTTTCTTTCTAGGACTCTGGTGAGATCACACCTAAAATACTGCGTTCAATTCCATGTGTCTCATTACAGGAAAGATATTGAAATATTTGTGGGAGTTCAGAAAAGAGCGATAAAAATTATTGGAGGATGGAAGAATCAATTTATGAGGAAAGACTAAAAGAGCTAGATCTGTGTAGTTTAGACAAGCAACAACAAAAGGTGGTAAGCATGACAAAATATCTGAAAAGTGTTAACATCAAGAAAGGACATGAACCAGGGACAGTACCAGACACTAGCTTGCCCCAGGCTTGGAGAAACAAAGTTGGCTAAAACCCACCTTTATTTCCTCTCCAGTCTTGGACAGCACTGATTAGCCAGATGGAGGATGTCACAGAGTGTACCTGCCCTATAGCACCCCCAGGGGACCAAGCCTCAGTTTTCCCATATATCATCAATAAGTTAAACAAGGCTTTACATAGTGAACAATGCCCCTTCTGAGGGGTCTTGTTTATTAAGGAATGGCCTAATGAGAATACAAGAAAAGCTTCACCTCAGCATCCTAGCTGGGCAATAGAGTCAGTCTTAGATTATCTGTTCCAACCACAGCCCACTACTCCCCTCCAACAGGGTTCTCTTGGCTCAGTCCCTTCCCTGGAGTCAGGCCTCTTGCCAGTTATGTGAGGAGAATCTTTTGCTGGTGCCAGAGGTCTATGGAGATCTGTCAGCTGCAGCTCAGCATATAGCTCCTAACAGGCTGGGCTTCCCGCCACTGTTCAGGAGTTCTCTGTCCCCTGCAACACACCTTCCAGGCCCCTGCTCTGGTGAGCTCTCCTGCTTAGCTCTCATGGGAGTACTTCTCCTCAGGAGCTTCCTGTCTCTAGGAACCACCTCAGCTGAGCCCTGGTAATCCTTTAGCAGGCTTATTAGCCAACCAGCCACCTACAGATTTAATTACTTCCAGGTTGATCTGAATTGGCTCATTCTCCCTTACAGGAATCTGTCACAGTAGGCTGGTCCCTGACACCTCTGTAAAGGCCAGCCCATGCAACAGATCTTGCTTCATATACTGAACATTACCCACAAAGAAAGTTTATATAACATATAAAATAGCAAAGATAACAGCTTTGGGTAGCTCAAGATTCTTCATACCTTTTGTATGTGCTGTGTTACCATGGAGTCCAAGTGTGCTGTTCTGGCTTCCAGCTTCTTCAAAGGAGCTCCAGAGAAAATTTCATCAGCACAAATTGCACCTGAAAGAAAAAAGATAAATGAAGCAAAAAAACCACCATAACATATTAGCATCTACAAGAACTACACCATGGATCAAGAATCTTTTATTTGAGGGATTTAAACAGCAACTATCTGGTCTGATTACAACACAGGTATATTGTTCCAGCAGAGGTAATGAATATTTTATAGTAGACAGTCTTGAACATGCAGATACAGTAGGGTAACCTAACAGTATATGCTTATTATTTATCTTTGATAGGCAGAAACACTTCCAGATAATACAACAGTGCTCATGATTTATGAAGCATGAGCATCCACCTCGCAATAACTTTGTTTAAAGGGTGCTATATCAGCAGAAATAATCTTGAGTACCTGGTATTCACATTCCAAAATTAGTTCCAAATGTAAATAGGATGATTAAGAGATGGTAGCCTTAGAATCAGAATACTTATTTTCAATAACCCTTGAAACCCTTTTTCCAGAAGACTAGGAAAAAAACTAATATTGTGCCAATATTTTAAAAGGGTGGACACGACAACTCAGGAAATTATAGAACTATCAGCCTGACATGGACCCTGGGCAAAACAGAATGGCTGATATGGGACTTATACGCAGGTAAAGGATAGCTCAGTGGTTTGTGCATTGGCCTACTAAACCCAGGGTTGTGAGTTCAACCCTTGAAGGGGCCACCTAGGGATCTGGGGGGAAAAAATCAGTACTTGGTCCTGCTAGTGAATGCAGGGGGCTGGACTTGATGACCTTTCAGAGTCCTTTCTGGTTCTATGAGATAGGTATATCTTCATATATAATTAATAAAGAATTAAAAGAGAGTAATATAATTAATGCCAATAAACATGGATTTATGGAAAATAGATCCTGTCACACTAATGTGATACATTTTTATGATGAGATTACACGTGATTGATCAAGGTAATAACGTAAATAATATTCTTAGACTTCTATAAAGGCATTTGACTTGGTGCTGCATAACATTTTGATTAAGAAAAAGACAGTTACTCACCTTTGTAACGGTTGTTCTTCGAGATGTGTTGCTTATATCCATTCCAATTAGGTGTGTGCGTGCCGCATGCATGTTCACCGGAAGATTTTTACCCTAGCAACACTCGGTAGGTCAGCTGGGTCGCTCCCTGGAGTGGCGCTGCCATGGTGGTGAATATATACCCCTGCCGATCCAACGGCCCTTCAGTTCCTTCTTGCCGGCTACTCCGACAGTGGGGAAGGAGGGCGGGTTTGGAATGGATATGAGCAACACATCTTGAAGAACAGTTACAAAGGTGAGTAACTGTCTTTTCTTCTTCGAGTGCTTGCTCATATTGATTCCAATTAGGTGACTCCCAAGCCTTACCTAGGCGGTGGGGTCGGAGTGAGATGTTGCGGAATGTAGAACTGCTGAGCCAAATGCCGCATCATCTCTGGACTGTTGTACCGATGCGTAATGTGACGCAAAGATGTGGACTGAGGACCAGGTAGCTGCACGACATCTCTCCTGGATGGGTACATGAGCCAGGAAGGCGGCAGATGAAGCATGAGCCCTAGTAGAATGTGTGGTGAGGTGGCTCATTGGAACATGAGCCAAGTCATAGCAGGTGCGGATGCACGACCTCACCCAAGATGAAATCCTCTGGGAGGAGATAGGTAGGCCCTTCATTTGATCTGCTACCATGACAAAGAGTTGAGGTGTTTTACGAAAGGGCTTTGTTCGCTCTATATAAAAAGCGAGAGCCCTACGGACGTCTAGGAAGTGCAGTTGCTGCTCTCGGCGTGAAGAGTGTGGCTTCAGGAAGAAGACCGGAAGGAAGATATCTTGGTTGATATGGAAGGCCAATACCACTTTAGCGAGGAATGCCGGATGTGGTCGCAGCTGTACCTTGTCCTTGTGAAACACTGTATAGGGGAGGTCGACCGTGAGAGCCCGAAGTTCAGAGACTCGTCTTGCCGATGTAATGGCTATGAGGAATGCTGTCTTCCAGGACAGGTACAGCAGTGAGCAGTTTGCCAGCAGCTCAAAGGGAGCAGCCACAAGTTTGGCTAGAACTAGGTTGAGGTCCCAGGTTGGGGCGGAGCGGTGGACCTGCGGGTATAAACATTCCAAGCCCTTGAGGAACCTTGAAACCATGGGGTGAGAGAAGACCGAGCGGCCATTCTCCCCTGGGTGGAAGGCAGAGATGGCCACCAAGTGCACCTTTATTGATGAAACAGCTAGGCCTTGTTGTTTTAGGGACCAGAGGTAGTCCAAGATGGTAGGAACCGGTGTCTCAGTAGGAACAGCGTTACGCTGCTCGCACCAGCAGGAGAAACGACTCCACTTGGCTATATATGTTAACCTAGTGGAAGGTTTCCTACTACCCAGGAGTACTTGTGCCGAGGCAGAGCAGCGTAGCTCGGACTGGCTTAACCATGCAGCAGCCATGCTGTAAGCTGAAGAGACTGCAGGTCTGGGTGGTGAAGTCTGCCGTGGTCCTGAGTTATGAGATCCGGACAAAGAGGTAGGGGGATTGGGTTGGCCAGCGAAAGGTCGAGCAACATGGTGTACCAGTGTTGCCTCGGCCACGCTGGAGCAATCAAGATCAGGAGGGCTCTATCTCTGCGGAGCTTGAGCAGGACCCTGTGGACCAGCAGGAATGGTGGAAAGGTGTAAAGGAGATGTCTCATCCACAGTATCAGGAATGCATCTGATAGGGAGCCCGGAGAGTGACCCTTGAAGGAGCAGAACACATGGCATTTCCTGTTCTTGCGGAAGGCAAAGAGATCTATGCAGGGAGAACCCCACTTCCGGAAAACAGAATGGATGACGTCCGGGCGAATCGACCACTTGCGAGACAGGAAGGATCTGCTGAGGTGATCTGCCAGAGTGTTCTGAACCCCTGGGAGAAAAGACGCTACCAGGTAGATTGAGTGGGCTATGCAAAAGTCCCAGAGCTGGATGGCTTCCTGAGAAAGGGGGGAGGAACGTGCGCCGCCCTGTCTGTTTATGTAAAACATGGCCATTGTGTTGTCTGTGAACTCTGAGACACAATGGCCTTGTATATGCTCTTGAAACACCTGGCACACTAGGTGGACTGCCCTCAGCTCCCATACCTTGATGTGCAGGGTCAGTTCTTGAGCTGACCAAAGGCCTTGAGTGTGGAGATCCTTGAGGTGAGCTCCCCAACCCAGAGCTGACGCGTCCGTGGTCAGGGCCACTGAAGGTTGAGGCGGATGGAAAGGCATCCCTGCACAGAACAGGGCGGGCAACAGCCACCAGTTCAGGGAGTTTCGTGAGGGGGGATCATGAGGATCATGTCTATGCTGTCTCTGCCTGGGTGGTATACCAGTTCAGCCAAGTTTGAAGGGGACGGAGGCGTAGTCTGGCACGTTTGGTCACAAACGTACAGGCCGCCACGTGACCTAGGAAGCCAAGACAAGTGCGAGCCAAAGTTGTCGGGATGTTTTGCAGGCCTTGGACAATTGATACCATTGCCTGAAACCGGGACTGTGGTAAGCAGGCTCTGGCTAGAGTGGAGTCCAGGATGGCCCCAATGAAGTCTATTCTCTGAGTGGGAACCAGAGTGGATTTTTCTATATTGATCATCAAGCCTAATTGCCTGAATAGGTCCTTGATGATGCCCACATGATGGGTGACTTGTGTCTCGGAGGTCCCTCGAATGAGCCAATCGTCGAGATAAGGGAAGACGTGTACTCAACGACGACGGAGGGAGGCGGCGACTACAGCCATGCATTTTGTGAATACTCATGGGGCTGCAGAAAGGCCAAAACAGAAGGACTATAAATTGAAAATGTTGATGGTTGACCACAAAATGGAAGTACCGCCTGTGTGGTGGGTAAATAGCGATGTGAAAATACGCATTCTTCATACTGAGGGAGGCATACCAATCTCTGGGATGATGGTCCCCAGGGACACCATGCGGAACTTCAACTTTATCATGAATTTGTTGAGTCTTCGCAGGTCTAGGATAGGTCCCAGACCTCCCTTTGCTTTGGGAATTAGGAAATAGCGGGAATAAAACGCCTTGCCCCTCGAGTCTTTCGGTACCTCCTCTATAACTCCCATGGTTAGGAGCATCTCTACCTCTTGCAAGAGGAATTGCTCGTGAGAGGAGTCCCTGAAGAGGGACGAGGATGCGGGGGGAGGCGAAATAAATTGGAGGTGGTATCCCAATTCTACCGTGCGTAGGACCCAAACGATCCGATGTGAGTCGGGCCCACGCAGGGAGGAAATGGGAGAGGCGGTTGTAAAAAGGCGGAAAAGGATCCTGGGAAAGAACTGGTACGCCGTCCTCGGGCGTCCCTTCAAAAGTTCGCTTTGGGTCCTGCGGGTGGTTTGGTGGGGCCCTGATTTTGACCCCCTTGGGGCCCAGACTGCCTTCTGTGATTCCCCCGGCCTCGTCTTCTGCTGAAGTCCTGTTGCGGCCTAGGCGGGTGGTAAGCGCGCTGAGGCTGAGGATGGAAGGACCTGCACTGAGTCACCGGGGTGCGCATTCCCAGCAAGCGCATGATCACCCTATTGTCCTTTAGGCTCTGCAGCCTAGGGTCAGTCTTTTCAGAAAATAGGCCTTGGCCCTCAAAGGGCAAGTCTTGTATAGTCTGTTGTAACTCAGGAGGGAGGCCTGACACCTGAAGCCATGATATTCTCCTCATGGCCACTCCTGAGGCCAGAGTTCTGGCTGCTCAGTCGGCCGCGTCCAGTGAGGCTTGGAGAGAGGTTCTTGCCACCTTCTTTCCTTCCTCCAAGAGGGCTGCAAACTCCTGGCAGGAGTCTTGGGGAACTAGCTCCATGAATTTGCCCACTGACATCCAGGTGTTGTAGTTGTATCGGATAAGTAGGGCTTGCTGGTTCGCCACCCTGAGTTGGAGGCCTCCAGGAGAGTATACCTTGCGGCCCAATAAGTCCATGCACCTAGCCTCCTTGGATTTTGGAGTCGGAGCTTGCTGGCCATGGCGCTCCCTCTCATTAACCAATTGCACGACCAGGGAGCAGGGAGGAGGATGCAAGTACAAATACTCGTACCCTTTCTAGGGTACCATGTACTTCCACTCAACTCCCCTGGCTGTGGGTGGAACAGAGGCTGGAGATTACCAGATGGTATCAGTGTTTGCCTGAATCGTACAAATGAAGGGCAAGGCTACTCTTGTGGAGGTGTCAGCTGATAAAATATCCACCACAGGTTTTTCTATCTCTAGGACCTCCTCCACCTGAAGAGTCATGTTCTGGGCCACCCGCCTCAGAAGATCCTGATGGTACCTCAGGTCAATTGGGGGAGGGCTGGAGGAGGATGTCCCCGCCACTGCCTCATCTGGAGAGGAGGAAGAGGAGAGGCCAGGTACAAGAGGGTCCTGCGTGGGCTCTTATTCTTGGGTGGTGTCAGGTTCAGGTGGGACCTGAGAGTCTGTCGGCAGAATGGATGCTTCATCCATACCTGCAGGAGGGAGGCGGTTTGCAGTCGCCTCTGGCACCCGATGTTCAGATGGCACAGAGCGTGGGGCTTCGGGTGCGCACTTTGGGCTTGGTGATATGCCCAAGGTGTCCAGAACGACTACTGATGAGGCTCTTGTTTTTGACCTTGGATGTCCTGGAAGACTCGGCTAGGCACGTCTGAGTAACGGTCCTGTGCATAGGAAGCACTGTTCACGTGAGATGACACTGAGGTGTGTCTAGACGACCAAGGAGGAGCTGAGAAACCCTGAGAAGGGACCACGTCTCTAGACGATCTCTCTCGGTGTGGCACTGGGGAGCGGTACCGGGCGCCATAACGGTACCATGAACGAGACCGGGACCTGCAACCGTACCGGTGCCGGGAGGTCAACCGGGACCTCGAGGCTCGTCACCTGGAGCGGCTGTGAGAGGTGCGGTGCCAGGAACGGTGCCGGGAGTGCCAGGCCAGAGAACAGGATGCTGAGCGGTGCCGCAAGTGCGACCGGTACCGTGATGGAGAGCTGTGCTGGGACTGCGAATGGCGTCGGGATCGGCAACGGGACCGAGAATGCTGGTGGGACCGAGATCTTGATCAGTGCCTTTCAGCGGTGCCGATAGAGGGTGGCCTCAGCAGGGCAGGCTTGTCAATAGACTGAATAACCCATACCGGCGGTGCCGGGGGTTGAGGTAGTGCAGACTCCGTCATTGCAATCAAGTCCCTCACCGCGGAGAAGGTCTCAGGCGTGGACGGGATACTGAGCTCAACCACAGCATGTGCTGGGGAGCTTTCAGGCACCGGACTCAATGGTCCTTGTGGGACCAGAATTGACAGTGCCAAAGCTGACGGTGCCGCGGCAGGTGTCGGTGCCAGGCAATCCGACTTAAGTGGGTGCTCCGACTGTGGTGCAGGCGGCACCAAAGCAGTGGGAGTCTTATGATGCTTCTTGACCCGCGGTGACAGGGAACAGTGCCGAGCGGCCTTAGCGGTACCGGGGCGATCCGGAGCCGAAAGAGCGCTTCTCTCTGAGACAGACTGTTCAGCGCTCGGTGCCGAGGGCATTGGACTAAGAGCTGCCTCCATCAGGAGCTGTTTGAGGCAAGAGTCCTGCTCTTTCTTCGTCCTCGGCTTAAAGGCCTTACAGATCTGGCACTTATCTGACAGATGGGATTCCCCGAGGCACTTAAGGCAGGAGTTGTGGGGATCTCCCGTTGGCATTGGCTTATGGCAGGCCGAGCACGGTTTGAAGCCCAGTGACCCGGGCATGAGCCCCAGTACCGGCTGGGGGGAAGGGGCTAATCCCCGATCCCCTCGCTACTATATACAGTAAATATATTATAAAAATGGCTAAAATTAACTACAACTATAGAGATTATAACTATATACACAAACTATTAAAGGAACTATAAGTAGCTAGGGAAGTGGAGATCAGCTAAGCCGTGCTCCACTGTTCCAACGACCGACACGGGTGGTAAGAAGGAACTGAAGGGCCGTTGGGTCGGTAGGGGTATATATTCACCGCCATAGCGGTGCCATTCCAGGGGGCGGCCCAGCCGACCCACCGAGTGTTGCTAGGGTAAAAATCTTCCGGAGAACGTGCACGCGGCGCGCACATACACCTAATTGGAATCAATATGAGCGAGCACTCGAAAAAGAACTAGAACAATACAAAATCAACATGGTATACATTAAATGGAGTAGAAGCTGGCTAACTGACATATCTCTAAATGTAAATCGACAATCATCATTGAACGGGTGTGTTTCTTTTAGTGGGGTCCCTCAGGGATAGATTCTTGACCCTACACTATTAAAACATTTTAATCTGATCTGGAAGAAAACAAAGTCATCACTGAAAGTTTGCAGATGACACAAAGATTGAAGAAGTGGAAAAAAATAAAGAGGATGTGTCACTGATAGCGATTTGGATCGCTTGGTAAGCTTGGTACAGGAAAACAGTAGGTGTTTTTATATGGCCAAACGTAAATGTATACATCTAGGAACAAAGGATGTAGACCATCCAATAAATACAGCCATCTCTATCCCGGGAAGCAGTGACTCTGAAAAAGATTCAGCAGATAATCAGCTGGATGCATATTATCTGGACCTGCTGATTTTAAAATTTCTACTTTAGTAGCAGCTGTTTAACATCCTCCTGAGATACTACTGGAATTGGAAAGAGTGTCACCGTTATAAGTAGTGCCCTTTGTTTTCAGGTTTTACCAAAGACCCTCCAAAAAACTGTAGGTTTTGAAAAATCCTGTATTCAGATTTTTCCATTTTCTACCTGGATTTTGTACCTGCTCAAACTCCCCAGGCCTGTTTGCACACTCCATAGCAGAAAGCACAGTGCACCTGCATGGGGGAGGGTAACTGCCAGTTGGTGACCACTGCAGCTGCACAAGATAGGCTAGGAGCCTGCTGAGACCACTGACTGCTGCAAGGAGTGGAAGGCTGCACCTGGTGAGTACTGGCTCCCTCCTGACCCCAGCCGTTCAGCACAGCCCAGGGCAAAGATTCCTGTCTGCTCCCCAAATCTGTCTCCTTCCCCACTTCCAGACCCCCCTCCTTCTGGGTATGCCAGGAAGCCCATCTACCAGGTACCTCCCTCCACAACTTCCCCCACCCATGAATGCTGGGCGCCCCTTCCCCCATCTGACACCTCCTCCCCCGCCACCAAATCAGGTATCCTTCTCCCCCGTAAACACCCCTCTCCCTGCCACTCCACCCCCCATTTCCCCTCTGTGATAACTCCTGTGAGCAGCTGTCTGGAGACATGTCATTGTCTGGAGAGGAGCCCCAGAGCACAAAACCCCATCCACTGCATCCACCAGGCAGAGCTCCTGCCTGCACCTGGGCTAGGAACAGGTTGTTCTAATCTCCCTGTGGCCCTGAGGAGTAAAGCTGGAGAGCACAGGATGTGGGGAGGAAGGTAATGGCAGCCCCCCTGCTGTTCACAAATCAGTGACTGGGATCTGCTCTCTCCTGACTCCCTGCCCGTGTCCCACCTCTGTGACAGAAAAGATGATTTTGGGATCCATGAATATTGGGGACCTTCCCTCTTCTCACTGGGCACCCCTTACCCATCACCCATCGTCCTCAGTGATAGCCTGTAAGAGTAGCTGGGCCCAGGGACATGCCCAAGACTTCAGGAGAACAAGCCTTGGAAAAGACACTTTTCCTACACACCCAAGGACTCACTAGGACTTTTGGAATTCACACTTGATATAAGAGGCCTCAGTGTAACCGTGAAAGTCACCAAAAGTAAACTATTTTTGTTTTCAAAATAAGTTTTATTTGTCCAACGGGCATTAGAGATAATGATTTCATAAACAATAAACTCTTACTTTTCTCTATTTGTTCTCTTTTTGCCCTCTTCCTGTTCCCCAATATTAACCCTGATATTCACGTAGAAAATGGTGAAGTTAATTTTTTACATTCCTCTTTGCCTGTTTATTAATTTTTTAGATAAACACTGCTAAATTCCCAGAAAACTAAATTATATGATATGACTACTATAGGGGGCAGAAAGGGCAGGTATGGAGTGAAGCGGAAGTGAGGAGGATTTGAGGGAGAGGATGGAGGAGTAGGTTGGAGCAAACAGCCAATTACCATAGGGCAGAGAAAAAGTCTGAGAACTTTCTGCAGTTTTAACTGGAATGTCAAGAGGGCTAAAAGTATGCTTTGGCTGCTTCTGCTCCTACCAGCAGGAGTCTGAGGCTGGTTTTCCTTTGCAGTTCTCCTACAAGGCCACATGGCAGGGAGGCACCAATTGGATCCTAATGGAGATTAATGTTGAAACATGTTTCTCTTACCACTAGTTTCCTGGAAATTGTGGGTGTGGAGCTGAGTGATGGGTGGAGCTGAATCGTGCTGAGTGCTCGATGGGTCATGGGATGGAGCAGATGATTTTTTGGAAAATTTAGATGCCTTTTCTAGTTGCTCTTCCATTATCCAATATTTGTGCTTTAACTTTCTTATTTCCTCTTCCAGGGATTGAACATAATCTACAAACATAAAAAAAACGGATCTTGGAAAAGGTATTTTAACTTAAACAAGCAATTAAATCATCGTGAGTTTGGCAGACCACTTGCTAGAGAATTTCCTTTTATCCAATCATACAATTCTAGAGTTAGAAGGGACCGCAAGGGTCATCTTAGTCTAACCTCTGCCAAAGTGCAGGATTTGTTGTGTCCAAGCCATCCAAGGCAGATGACTATCCAGCCTCCTTTTGAAAACCCCAGTGAAGAAGCTTCCATAGCCTCCCTAGGCGTCTGTTCCATTGTCCTACTCTTCTTACCAGTTAGGAATTTTTTCCTGAGATTTAATCGAAATCTGCTTTGCTGTAGTTTGAAACCATTGCCTTTTGTGGCAAAAGGAGAATGTTTCTCCATCTTTTTTATTGCAGCCTTTCAAGTATTTGAAGATCGCAATCATATCCCCCTTAATCTTCTCTTTTCCAAACTAAACAGACCCATTTCCTTCAGACTTTGCTCATTTGGGTTGCATTCCAACCCTTTGATCATCTTTGTCACTCACCTCTGGATCCTTTCCAGTTTCTCTACATCCTTTCTATACATTGGTGACCAAAATTGGAAATAGTACTCCAGTTGAGGCCTAACCAGCACCAAGTAGAGCAGAACTATCACTTCCCATGATCTTCATGCTATGCCTCTGTTAATGCAACCTAAAATTGCATTTTTTTTTTTGCAACAGGATTGCATTGCTGACATGTTGAGGTGGTGATCCACAACAACTCCCAGATCCTTCTTAGCAGTGCTGCTGCCAAGCCAGTTTCCCCCAATTCTGTATTTGTACATTTGATTTTTTCCCCTAAGTGTAGGACTTTACATTTGTCTTTGTTGAATTTCACTTTGTTGCCTATAGCCCAGTTCTCCAATTTAGCAAGATCTCTCTGAATTTTAGCTCTATCCTCCAAAGTGTTGGCAGCCCCCCCCTAGCTTTATGTCATCTGCAAACTTGATCAGTATGCTCTCAATATCTATATCTAGATCGATAATAAAAAATGTTGAACACTGGACTCAGAACAGATCCCTATGGAATCCCGCTTGAGACATTCTTCCAATCCAACAACCTGATTCCATTAATAGTTACTCTTTGTTTGCAGCTGTTTAACTAATTATGTATCCACTTAGTGGGAGTTCTGTCAAGCCTGCATTTCTTCAGTTTACTTGTCAGAATTGACACAGTCTCATATGCCAAAGCCTTGATGAAGTCCAGGTATATTATGTCCATCACATTCCCCCATCCACCAAATCAGTTGCCCTGTCAAAGAAGGAAATCAAGCTGGTTTTGCATGATTTGTTCTAGTGATCACCCCTTCATCCTCCACGTATTTGCAAACTGAATGTTTTATACATTGCTCTAGTAGCTTCCCAGGTATTAAAGTCAAGCTGACTAGTCTGTAGTTCCCCAGCTCCTCCTTTCCCCCCTCTTTTATAAAAGGGCATTACATTAGCCCTTCTCCAGTCTTCTGGGACCTCTCCTGTCATCCATAAGTTCACAAATATCATTGCCAGTGGCACCGAGAATTCTTCAGCTAATTCCTTCAGTACCCTCAGGTGAACAGCATCAGATCCAGCTGATAACAGTATTATATCCTCCAACTGCTGGAAACAGAAACAACTGAGCTTTGGCAGCTGCAAGCTTTATATATAGGAGGATGGTGTCAACAAAAAGGCTCCATGGTATTGTCTTCAGCTATTAGCAGGGAAGAACTACATGCACATATCAGCACTAGCATTGAAGACTGGAGAGAGAAATGTCCTTTAGAAATAATTAATAGAAATCTTTGACTGAACTGAGTAATCAAATTGTTTCACTAACAGAGTATAAATTAATAGGTAAAATAAGAGTTTATGTCTAATGAACACCTCTGCACATAATTAGCTCATCAATTCATATCTGCTTGGAAACAGCAAGGTTTAAAATAACTTAACTATTCATAACTATTCACAATGAAACCTCAAAGTTACAATAGAATAAACAGTCATTTTGGAGGAGAATGAAGCAGATGCAGGAGAATCTACTTTGCGGGGTCTGTCTGTTTTCTCAGATCCAGAAAATGGTCTGAGATGGCTTTGGAGTAATTCAGGGAACTCAGAAGTTGAAAGTTTAGCTAAGTGAGGCATATGCAGTGAACAAATATGCAGTGTTTAAAAAAAACTATACCATTTGTACCATGCATGTGCAAAAAGGCCATTAAAAGGCTCAAAACTTGTCAAATTTTCACCAAAACATTCAAATGCTTCTCTTTTGGGATGGTTATTTCCCTATCAAGTTACAGTTATCTTGCCTTCCCAAAGTTCAAAAAAAGTTCACAAGAATTTCTTTATGAAGGGGAAACTGTAGTTTTCATTCTCCTTATACTTAAAACAAACAAACAAAAAAACCCACACCGAACAATTTTGGCCCAAACTTTATTTTAGAAAATTTTTGGTAGAGACTATGCCTGCAAAACTGTAGCTCAAATGGTTAAATTTTCAGCAAGTTATGAGCTGGGGGTTGCAAATAAGATTTGCCAGTTATTTCTAACTATAGTGGTTGCTATCAGTTCCCCCTGTAATTTACATGTTCATTCACAACCCATGTATTCTTTTTTAAATTTCCTTTTGAGTGATGAGTATTTAAAATACACCTCTCACAGGTAATGTGAAAAGGAAAAGAAAAATGTAAACTGTGATACTAAAATGTTTCAAAATATAGACAGATAATATTCATTAAAGGGATACATTTAAAAATATCATTTTTCTTGCTTATGGCTATTACTTCTGTTAAATAAGATGAAAATAGTATTCTAAGGCAAGAACTGTGACTTAAGAGGAAAGTGTGAAATGCCATACAAAACTGCTGCAGAGTAGCACTTTCAACCCCGTTCTCTGTATTACCAGGAGTAAATATGACTGTAGCAGCCTTAGCATCAGCGGCAGTTTGCTGTGAGTATTGTATCTTTTCTTTCCTGGGGAACGAGGATGGTGTCTGATCACTGAGAGTCTCCATTTCTTTCCTCATTTCTGCAATAGCAACCCGCAGGCTGGTGTTCTGTTCCTTTAATCTTTGGATCTCTGTGGCAGAAAAATCTTTTCCAAGAACTCCTTTATTATCACCTAGAAACATCTGAAAAATAAAACAGTGACATGTTATTATCAGTGATAGAGTGTCTTCCAAACACAGCAAATAATAATCTGCTCAAGTTTAAAAAAAGTGTTAAGATCATATGGGAAGAGAACAGCTGAAAGAGGAAAATAATTAGGTAATTCTGGGAGTTACCTGAGAAAAAAGTACAACAGTTAGAACTGTGGTCAGATTTATTAAAATGACTGAAAGAAAAAGTAGATCAGTTTAACTGACAGAAATACACTCTTCCCCTCTCTATTCAATGGAGTTTTTATTTAAATAGGGTCAAATCAGAGACAAGAGAGAATGTTTTGCACAAATGGGTATAGTGTCTCTTGGAGGCAGAAAAGGAAAAAATTACAAATGTAAACAAATGTAACACTGAAAATCTCAGTAATAATTATTGGAATCAACTTACAATGAGGGAAAAATAAAAGCAGCCAGTATGAATGGAGAGTCAGCTGAGTTTCAGATATATATGGTGATGCAGTCTGCACTTTCTTATAAAGTTGCAGAAGTGACTCTAAGAAAGGTTACACAGTAACTAACTTTCCATCCTCAGTCCAGTTTTGTCCCCTCACCTTACTACTTCCTCAAAACAAATTCTTTCCACTTGAAATTTCTTGTGTAGAGAAATTTCTGCCAGAGGAGAATTTTTGAGAAAGTGTAAGATTAATAAATGTAACAAAATGCTTGGTTTAATTATGCTACTCTATGATATTTATAAGAAATGTTATGAGAATGTAAAATTTAAGTATTGAAGTTGAGGAGTGCTTGCATTTGGGTTTGTGGCTCATATGTGATGAATGGGCGGTGGTTTGCAGCAGAGGGCTTGTGATCCATATTAGAAACGTTGTGACACTGTGGTATGGCATTTTGGTAGTTGGGTATAAACAAGCTGTTGGATGGGCAAAGATGAGTATTGATGTGGGGCCAGAGTTAAGGCTGTTTGTATAACCTAAAGGGATAGATTCTCAACAGCTGAAAACTGCCATAGATCTATTGACTTCAATGGAGCTATGACAATTTACACCAGCCGAGGATCTGCCCTAGAATTTTATTCTTAATTTAGATTTTCAGGCTTTCAAATGTGCTTGTTGTTTTAAAATAGTAGAAATACTGTAATATTTTTTTCCTTCTTAATTGATATGTATTTGCAACCTTAACTCTATTTTCATGTATGTTGTGCCTGGGAATATATAAAAACTATTTTATAGTATTTTCTTTTATCTAAAAATTCTGTATCCTAGCTCCAGAAAATAGTAAACATGGTTAATACTGCTTTTTAATATATACACAGTTCTTCATGTTCTAGTCAAGGAGGACCTCATTTTCCAGGTTAACAAGTAGTGATGTGGTGCACCCTAGTGCCCAAATACATTCTTCACTTTCATCCTTCAGAAAGGCCTGTTATGAATAACAGTTCTGCCAAAATCTCAATGGGGTGAAGCAACAGATATTAGCAAAATCAGAAATCTCCTGTCCAGCTCCAGGAAAGTTCTCATATTTCTCAGTGATTTACAAGTTGATTAGAAGGATTTAAACCTAAAGCAGGGATCAGTAATACAGATGGCAGAGGTGTCCAAAGTTACACAAATAGCCAGAAAGTAGTGTTTAAGGATCAACTATGCTTGGGATATATTTCCCTGTTCTACTGCACTGCAGTCCTTAACACAATATAAAATATGAAAGTAGAAAAAAAATGAAAGTCTAAAATTAATGCACAACTGAATGTATCTTAGAAAGATGTATTATTAGGCTTATTCGTATTAGATGTACAGCTACATTATGAAAAAATATGCTGGGGATATGGTTCTCCATTTTTCTTCAGTATTCTAACAGACAAGTCTCTTCCCAACTTTCTAAATCCTACCTGCAGATTTCTTCACCACATGGTTTTTCATGTCCGATTTATTCTATTTTAATATTTACAGCACAATTTTAAGCATTGCTGAAAGACTCTTTATTGCCTGCTTCCTCATTTAGAGTACAGCAATCACAAAAATGCTTTCCTTTGGAATATTTGCAGATTTTAAAATTTTCCTTCTGCTCTCTCAATCTGCGATTCTCGACAGTCTCCCAAATTTATATTCAGTCATAGGTGGCATAATTATGTAAATACACATGACAAGCCTGTCCCTTAACTGTTACTTGCAGCTGTGGAATGATATTTGTCTACCCCGTCACAATGAAAATTATAAAATACTAATTTAATATTTCCAACAGAATTTAATATCTTTCAGGTCTTTAGCACATGCCATTCAAAGGCAAAAATTATTCTCTGAACATTATAATTCCTTCCACTGTAATATTCAGACAAGAAGCCAAATCTCTGTCTACACACAGTTTATGTGCCTGCTTTCTATTTCTGGTCATATACGAGCTGGGCCAGAGCCAAGTATCTGTGGACTGCAAGCTTCAAGGACAGAAAACAGCAAGAATGATTTTGCAATACTAAAAGGCCACTTTACTTCAACAAGGGACGGGAAATATACAATCCTTCAAGGAAAGCCACAATGCCATATTAATATAAGATTAGAAGTACAGGATATGAGAAAGGGGCTGGGGAGGAGCCAACCACTTCATCTTTGTCCACAACAAATTTTAATACCATATTACCACCTAATGAAAACACACTTTCATTTATAATCCATTTTTCTAGCTAACTGTAGAAATAAATTGAGAAAAATAGTACATTCCTCCTAAGATCCTCAAAAGGAATGATTCCTTATAAAATTTTTGGTGGGGCTCAGAGGCCAGGGGTATGAGAAGCAGAGCTCTCTAAATTGCAGTCTGGGAGCAAAAACCTCCAGTAGGAGAAAATACCTGCCATACCCCCATCATACCTGGTGCATGGGGTCGCAAGGCCACTCAAGGATAGAAAGTTTGCAGATGATACCAAGGTGGGAGGGGTTGGAAGTGCTTTGGAGAATAAGATTAAAATTCAAAATAATCTGGACAAATTGGACAATATGATATAATATAAACAGGATGAAATTCAATAAGGACAAACGCAAAGTACTCAACTTAGGAAGGAACAATCAGTTGCACACATACAAAATGGGAAATGACTGCCTAGGAAGGAGTACTGTGGAAAGGGATCTGGGAGTCATAGTGGAGCACAAGCTAAATATGAGTCAACAGTGTAACACTGTTGCCAAAAAAGCAAACATCATTCTGCAGGACTGTTATAAGCAAGACACAAGTAGTAATTCTTTCATTCTACTCCATGCTGATTAGGCCTCAACTGGAGTATTGTGTCCAATTCTGAGCGCCACCTGTCAGGAAAGGTCTAGACAAATTGGAGAAAATCCAGGAGGAGAGCAATAAAAATGTCTAGAAAACAGAACCAATGAGGAAATATTGGAAAAAAAATTGGTTTGTTTAGTCTGGAGAAGAGAAGACTGAGAGGGGACATGAAGAACAGAAAGAAGAGAGTGAAAAATTGTTCTCATTAGCCTCTGAGGATAGGATTAGAAGCAATTGGCTTAAATTGCAGCAAGGGAGGTGTAGGTTGGACATTAGGAAAGACTTCCTGTAAGGATAGTTAAGTACGGGAACAAATTGTCTATGGAGGTTGTGGAATCTCCATCACTGGAAGTTTTTAAGAACAGGTTAGACAAACATCTGTCAGGAATGATCTAGTTATTACCTAGTCCTGCCTTGAGTGCATGGGACTGGACTATGACCTCTTGAGGTCCCTTCCAGTCCTATACTTCCATTATTCAGGGAAAAAAACTCAGAGAATCATTCTTCCATGCATAAGCGCTGGACTATATGCGCTCATGGGGGACCAGGCCCCAACAATATTCTGGAAAGAAGGCCCAGCCCTACCAATGTTTAAGCCAACAGTGCAACCAGAAGAGGGGATCCAGGTTACTTACTGGGACACCCCAAATTTGAGTGGCACTGGGGGTATCTGAGTGGCACTGTGACCCCATGCACCAAGTATGCTGGAGGTATGGCAGGTATTTTTCTCCTATTTGGGGGGGTTTTGCCCCCCAGACTCTAATCATAGGAGGCGCTGTCCCTTGCACCCCTGACCTCTGGGCCTCACTAAAAATTTTACAAATGCAGCACCTGTGCTTCCATGTGATGGGATGACGACTATTGCCCTAAGTCCCACTGTGCTTAAGTACATTTGCAACTGAGCCCTATGTTTGCAAATTGGATTTCCTGCTGAGACGATTTAGTAAAATGGCAGCTCTTAATGGGAGACGGTAACTGAGATATTAAAACAGCAGCAGGCATTCTAAAAGATTTTGCAATTTCATATAATTTTAAATTACTCATTTAAGACCAACATAACCTTAAAATCTGCACTGTGACAATCCTGGAGCAGAACAGAGAATCACAATTCTCTCTGCTCCTCCTTTGCTTTGAGGAAGAAGAAAATTACTTTGCCCCTTTTCTTGGAGCAGTTTACCTCCCCTGTACACCTGGCATAATACTTTGGCCAGTGAGTGATTGGGGCAGTCAGGGCTCCTCCCCATCCCTGTCCACTTGTTCAAAGTAATGGAAGAGCAGCCTCTTCTGTCCTTCCTATAGCCAGAATCTAAATCTGAGCAGGATTAAACAAGGGAGTAAGAAAGGGTCCATTGCATGACTGAATAAGGCCAATGATAATCTAGCCCTTAGTTACCCAAGCTGTTCACATTAATCACTGCATTTTCCTTTAAAAGGATAATACCCCAAAATGAATTGTGGGGGTCTCTGACAGTCCTTTCCAGTGCATACATTACACCTGTTAAATGGAATATCTTCTATGGTATACATTGACCATAGGTACAGATACTTAACACATTTGTAGGCTAGTGTAAACACCCCTGTACATTTTGTTTCAGGCTGGAAATGTTTGTACCTCAAATTAACATGCAATCAATCAACTTGAGGTATACAAATTTAGTGAAGACAAGCCCCACATAGCTGGCTGTATCAGAATGAATTCAACCAAAGACAAGACAATAAGTGTTGTCTAACCTGTTTCTCTCCTTCAGGCAATATACCATGTTTCTGAAGTGCCTGCACTGCTTGGTCTCTTTCAACGGTCAAAGCAGACAGGACTGTTTCCATTTCACACAGCTTCTGTTCCTTCTCTTGTAGCTGAGCTGTAACCTACAAAACACAAAAATTACTGCGTCTTAAGTAACAGTAACAGACAGTGCAGAGCTATTAGAAGGGAGGAACAATGGTCTTCTGGTTCAATCACATGACAGGAAATCAAGAAACGTGTTCTATTTCTGGCTCTGCCACAGACCTCCTGTGTGACCCTGAAAAAGTCACTTAACTTCCCTGTGCCTCAACTTCCTAACCTGTACAAGTGACAACAACAATAATTTGCCTCCCAGACATTCACTAATGTCTATAAAGCACTTGGGATACAGAGTGGTGTTATAAAACACCAGGATTAAAGTTTACTTTTTAAAATAGTAAACAGGTCATTTCATTATACTCACATGGTTACTTGGAATTGGCCACTGACAACCATCGCCAGTACATTCTGTAAAATCTCTGAACAAGAAGAGTGTCTGCAATGTAGTCCACTCTACATGGGACTACACTTTAAAACCATCCAGAGACTGAAGCTGGTGCAAAATCCAATGGCTTGCTTCATGAACAGGTGATATTGCTGGAAGAATATGACACCAGTGCTCTGGGACCTACACTGGCTCCCCATTGGTTTCCAGGCGGAATTTATGTACCTGAGGAATCGCTTCTCTTTCCGTGCCATACTGACACAGCTGGGGTATTCAACCTGAACCCCTTTCATTAGAAAAGAGAAAAAGGTGGCTGGCAGAGTGTTCTCCATGAGGGCTCCAAGACCTAGCACTTGCTCCCTTCACTTGATCCAACATATCTTGAATTTGGGCGACTTCCTGGAAACACTGCAAAATAAATCTGTGTGATAGGCTCTGGGGAGAATTCTGAGGGTAAGCTTCCCATAATGATGAAGGAATAGAAAAGAGTATTTGTAGGTATCTGGCTGTCTGAATTCCTGTTGAAATGATTACTTTAATGCTGCTGGGATTTTATTTATTGTTTTATTAATGATGTTCAGGTGCCTACAGCCTTGGACAGGGTATCTTTTTTATTATTTTAAATCCAAGTAAATAGTCTTTAGAATAACAGAAATGTAAGGCTGGAAGGACCTTGAGAGTGATGAAACCACTCAGTACAGACCAAAGTCAATTTGATTTAATAATGACCTGGTCCCTTGCTGTTGACAGGCTCTGTATTAGATCCTCTGATTTCTGATACTGATTTCTTTCAGCATTTTCACAGTGCCGCTGCCAGTCCAGTTCCGCTTGCACTTTAGCCCGTTCCAGAATCTGCTCTCGTTCTGCTGCCAGAGACAGTTGCTGCTTATACCTATGACACAGAGGACCAGCGTGAATTTTTTTCCCGTTCCCTGAATTTCTAGTTCAATTACTAAGAGATCATTGAACTGGAGAAACAACATAGTATGTCCAATACCTGAAGCTCTGGTGCTGAAGGGAGATTTTAATTACTGAAACATACAATGGGTAATTAACTAACACTCTGAACTCTGTAGCGGGCAACTTGTTGTTTCAAAGAGCGTGGAAGATAATCTGAGAACAGGAGTACTTGTGGGACCTTAGAGACTAACAAATTTATTTGAGCATAAGCTTTCATGGGCTACAGCCCACTTCATCGGATGCATGCAGTGGAAAATAGAGTAAGAAGATACATAAACATGTATATGTGTGTGTGTATATATATATATATACACACACACACACACACACACAGAACATAAAACAATGATTGTTACCATACACACTCTAAGGAGAGTGATCAGTTAAGGTGAGCTATTACCAGCAGGAGAGAAAAAAACTTTTTGTACTGGTAATCAAAATGGTCCATTTGCAGCAGTTGACAAGAAGTTGTGAGGAACCAGGGGGCAGAGGGAGAGAAATAAACATGGGGAAATAGTTTTAACTGTGTGTAATGACCCATCCACTCCCAGTCTTTATTTAAGTCTAATTTAAAAGGTGTCCATTTTGCAAATTAATTCCAATTTAGCAGTCTCTCATTAGAGTGTTTTTGAAGTTTTTTTGTTGTAATATTGCAACTTTTAGGTCTGTAATCAAGTGACCAGGGAGATTGAAGCGTTCTCCAACTGGTTTTTGAATGTTATAATTCTTGACATCTGATTTGTGTCCATTTATTTTTTTATGTAGAGACTGTCTGGAAGAGTACCCAGAAGTCACCTACTACAGGACAGAACCAACAAAGAAAGTAACAGAACGCCAGTAGCCGTCACCTTCAGACCCCAACTAAAACTTCTCCAGCGCATCATCAAGGATCTACAACCTATCCTGAAGGACAATCCATCACTCCCACAGATCTTGGGAGACAGGCCAGTCCTTGCTTATAGACAGCCCCCCAACCTGAAGCAAATCCTCACCAGCAACCAGAGACCACACAATAAAGACACTAACCCAGGAACCTATCCTTGCAACAAAGCCCGTTGCCAACTCTGTCCACATATCTATTCAGGGGACACCATCATAGGACCTAATCACATCAGTCACACTATCATACACTAACTATATTCGTTTACCGGCACATCTACCAATGTGATATATCCCATCATGTGCCAGCAATGTCCCTCTGCCATGTACATTGGCCAAACCGGACAGTCTCTACGTAAAAGAATAAATGGACACAAATCAGACATCAAGAATTATAATATTCAAAAACTAATCACAAAAAAAAACCCCTTCAAAAACAGAATCCAACGAGAAACTGTAAAACTGGAATTAATTTACAAAATGGACACCATTAAATTAGGCTTGAATAAAGACTGGGAGTAGATGAGTCACTACACAAACTAAACTATTTCCCCATGCTAATTTCCCCCTACTGTTACTCACACCTTCTTGTCAAGCTATTATCAGCAGGAGAAAAAAAGCTACCTTATTCGATTAGTCTCATTAGAGTTGGTATGGCAACACCCATTATTTTTCAATTTTTTAGTCTCTAAGGTGCCACAAGTACTCCTGTTCTTTTTGCGGATACAGACTAACACGGCTGCTACTCTGAAATCTGAGGAGAGGCAATTTTGGATTTTATATGCACTTGGAAGGGAACTAATTAGGGTATTGATAGTAAAGGAGAACTCGGAGTACATACCAATCAGTTTGGTGAATTTACAAAACTGAGAAAGAAAAATATAAAGAAGTAGTTAGACAAAGTTATACCTATTCTATAAAGAACAACTAGAGAAATGAAGGGAACTATTGGATAAGGTGCCATGAACAGAAGCTTTAATGGGGAAAGTAGTAAGTGAAGGATGGAAGATCCTACAGGATATTGTACCACAAAGGCAGCACAGAGGTAAGGCTAATAGGTCATAAAAGAAAATAGTTATGTATACTGCTGAAATTAATACTGGGATTATACAAGAAATGGGAAAGGAGAGCGTAGAGATAAGGTAGAGTATAGTGTTCATGGATAGTAAATCAACTTGTAGAAATGAATTCAAAATGGCAAAAAAATTGTTAGCTGAATGGGTAAATGAAATGCGAAGAAATTACAACCATGGAAAAAAACTAGGTTGTGTGAAATATAATACGACTCTGGTTAAACAAAGATGGAGACAACAGAGAAACTCCAGGATGATTGAAGTACTAATTAACTGTGATTTTTCTTCCATTTGTAATGTAACAGAAAAGTAAAATGAGACACATTGAGAATGGAATATAATTGATGCTCAGGTTAACCAGGACACATGGTTAACAAGGGATAGTAAAAGAATCAGACTTAAGGGTGGGATTTTCCAGACCACTCAGCATTGACTAAATGCTGCTCCCACTGAAATCAACGCCAAAATTCTCATTGATTTAAATGGCACCGAGGGTAGGTCCAATCACTTGGGGTATGTCTACACTGCAAGTGGGAGCAAGCCTTTCAGTTCAGATAGACAGACTTACACTAGTGGGGGCTTGAGCTAGTGTGCTAAAAATAGCAGTGTGGATGCTGTGGCTTGGGCTGCAGCTTGGGGTCTCAAGACCATCTGATCCTCTGGGTTTGAGCTGGGGTGGCCAGCTCATGTCTTCGCTGAAGCTGCAGCATCCACTGTGCTATTTTTAGGGTGCTAGCTGCAAGTCTGTCCACTTGGGCTAGAAGGCTCGCTCCCAGCTACAGTCAAGACATATCCTGAGAGCTTTTAAAATACCCACTCTAAATATTTATCCCTAAACAAAAACATTCAGGAGTCAAAGGTTTAGCAATCCCTTAGAATCCCTTACCTTTCTACATCCTGCTGGAATCTGATCAATTCTGTCCTCAGCTTCACCTCCTCCTCATGCAATGACTGAATTTGAAGGTCTTTAGAAACAGTCTCTTTGGAGATCTGAGCTAGATGAGAATCCCAGCTTGCTTTCAGTGTTGTTAGCTCTCCTTGAAGCCTATACAAAGTATATAAAAAACATACTTCTACAAACAAAATATCTTTTTTCTTTTTAAGACAGCAAGCAAGTCTTATTCAAAGAAACGGATTCTATTAAATACATGTCTACTATTATCCTCCTAAAAGTTACATTTTGCAAATATACCAAAGCAATATTAATATTAATGATGATTTCTCTAAAAAACACAGAAATTAATAGAAGACTTTCAGTGAAGAAGACTGAGGACTGTTTTATGACAAATCTTTGTTGAGACAAATGTGTGCTTGCAAATTGTGTACTATCAAATGTGTAGAAAAATGGAGGCACCCTAGACAAAAAGGCTCATGTTGTTCCAGCTGCAGTCTTCCAAGCCAAGGGAAGCCTTAAAACAGGCTCCCTAGCCAAAGAGGCTCATTTCTAACATTAAGTTATTGTCTCCCTGAATTATCTCAGCTGTTATTTTCTCAATATCAGTCCACATTTCCAATATTCACACAGCTCAGAGTCCATATAAGGAGGTTGACAAGAAGTTCAAAAAGAGGAAAGGACGGTAAATCCTAGGCCAGCAGAAAAGACTCTGGTATTTACTTATCTTACCGTTTAAAGTGTTACTGTGGACACCAAGCCCACTTTCTTCCCTCTTACCTTTCTTCTATCCTATTTCCACAACCAGTATTAAATTTATCCCCAACATTCACCAGGGGATATGCTACTTTTCAAGAAACAACATTCCAGTACAGTAGTTAAAGGGGATCAAAAGATCCTAGTATGTCTTAGGGATCTGGCACACAAGGGAGATGCCAAACCCAAAAGGCAAACACATCCAACACTCCCTGATCACCTCAATACCAGACATGATGGGCACAAGAAAAGACTAATCCATCTCTGTGACTCTACCTGTGACCATCTCTCTGGAGAAGGGACATCTGGAGCATACAATCTGAAACTCAGGTTCATGCTGATTATATGCAAAGTAGTAACAGTTCTATTGACGACCCATCAACAACTTAATATCAGCCAAGACACGTGACCTCAATGACTGTCAGCAGAATTTGGCTGGATGATTGTGTCAGTCACATGCTGCTCATCTCTGCCTGTCTGCTATTGGTATATCTCAGGCTCAGAGAGGGGAGGGCAGGTAGAATGACCATAGAATCATAAGACTGGAAGGGACCTCGAGAGGTCATCTAGTCCAGTTCTGCCATGAGTGCAGGGGACTAAGTATTATCTAGACCAGGGGTCGGCAACCTTTCAGAAGTGGTGTGCCGAGTCTTCATTTATTCACTCTAATTTAAGGTTTTGTATTACCAGCACGCATTTTAAAGTTTTTAGAAGGTTTCTCTCTATAAGTCTATAAACTATTGTTGTATGTAAAGTAAACATTTTTTAAAATGTTTAAGAAGCTTCATTTAAAATTATATTAAAATGCAGATCTTATCAGTTTAGTGTAGTGGTTCTTAACCTGGGGTGCACACCCCTCCGACGAAGGGCCGGTACACCCTAGGCAAAACTTCCACCTTGCGTCCCCCCCCCCCTTGCACATTGGTTCATTGAGAGGCAAATCCCAATGAGCCTTTTTATAGCTCCCAGGGGCGAGCCATGCCCAGGGGCTGCTCCCCAGACCAGGTTCCCCCCTCCCTGCCCTCTGAACTCCCTTGGAGGGTGCACAGCACCCCCGTGAACCCTCCTCACCCCACCCCACTAGTCCATTCACTGGCTTTGCCGGACTTGGGCCACTGCAGCAGCTCGGCAGGGAGGAGCCGCCTTCCGGAGGAACCGGAGAGCCAGAGTGTCCCGCTTGCGGCAGCAGCGAGCCCCAGCCATGAAGGAGCTGGTGCAGTGCAGGGGGGCAGCAGCCCTGCAAAGGCAGCAGCAGCGCCAGCGGGGAGCAGCTGAGCCATTCCCACCCCTCCTGCTCAGACTGTGGCCTGGCGCCCACCAGATGCTCCTGCAGGCTGCAATGGATGTATGTGGGCACCAGCCCCCATGCACCCCCCAGCTCCCCCCCTCGCCTAGAGTTACCATATTTCAACAATCAAAAAAGAGAGGAGAGCCCTGCCCTAGCCCCACCACCATCCACTCCCTCCCACTTCCCACCTCGACTGCCTCCGTCAGAACCCCCAACCACCCCCACTCCTTGCCCCCTGACTGCCCCCTTCTGAGACCTCCACACACACTAACTGCCCCCCTAGGGCCCTACCCGCCCCCTGATTGCCCCAACCCTTATCCACACCCCCACTCCCAGACAGACCCTTGGGACTCCCACACCTCATCCAACCACTCCCCACCCCCTGAGAGACACCCCCTCCAGAACTCCCGACCCATCCAATCCTCCCCCTGCTCCCTGACTTCCCCCGGGGCTCCCCTTACCATGCCCATGCCAATCAGATGCTGGCTCCACGTGGAGTGCTGAGGCAGCGGGAGGGGGGGGGAGCTGTGGGAGGGGCAGGGGCGGCGGCTCACACTTCCAGGAGCCGTAGAACCTGAGCGCGGTGAGGGGGGAGCCAGAGGGTGCGCCTGCCCGGGCTGCGGCCTGGTGCCCTCCCTGTGGGGCTCCTGCAGCGGATGCATGCAGGCAGCAGTCCTCGTGCACCCCTCAGCTCCCTCCTGCTGCGCTCGGGCTGTGCAGCTCCCGGGAGTGTGAGCTGCCACTCCTCCTGCAGCAGGCTCAGGGCCCCACGCCCCAGTGGCTCACGCTCCCAGGAGCCATGGAATCCGAGCGCAGGGAGCGGGGAGCCAGGGGGTGCGCCTGCCTTGGGTACAGCATCTCTGAAGACCAGTACATGGTAGAGCTGAGGTCACAGCTCAGTGGACCCT